>NW_022263005.1:0-96007 GCF_002021735.2 Oncorhynchus kisutch | reverse complement strand
CCTCTACTGTGCATGTGGCCAAGGTGGGCTCCAGTACTAACGTCTCTATGTGCACTGTGGCCTAGGTGGGCTCCAGTACTAAACGCCTTACTGTGCAGTGTGGCCTAGGTGGGCTCCAGTACTAACACCTCTACTGTTGCATTGTGGCCTAGTGGGCTCCAGTACTAAACCTTACTGTGCAGTGTGGCCTAGGTGGGTCCAGTACTAACGTCTCTCTACTGTGCAGTGTGGCCTAGGTGGGCTCCAGTACTAACGTCTTACTGTGCAGTGTGGCCTAGGTGGGCTCCAGTACTAACGTCTCTACTGTGCAGTGGGCCTAGGTGGGCTCCAGTACTAAGTCTCTACTTCTGTGCAGTGTGGCCTAGGTGGGCTCCAGTACTAACGTCTCTACTGTGCTGTGGCCTAGGTGGGCTCCAGTACTAACGCCTCTACTGTGCAGTGTGGCCTAGGTGGGCTCCAGTACTAACTCTCTACTGTGCAGTGTGGCCTAGGTGGGCTCCAGTACTAACGTCTCTACTGTGCAGTGTGGCCTAGGTGGCTCCAGTACTAACGTCTCTACTGTGCAGTGTGGCCTAGGTGGGCTCCAGTACTAACGTCTCTACTGTGCAGTGTGGCCAGGTGGGCTCCAGTACTAACGTCTCTACTGTGCAGTGTGGCCTAGGTGGCGCCAGTTCTAACGTCTCTACTGTGCAGTGTGGCCTAGGTGGGCTCCAGTACTAACGCTCTACTGTGCAGTGTGGCCTAGGTGGGCTCCAGTACTAACGTCTCTACTGTGCAGTGTGGCCTAGGTGGGCTCCAGTACTAACGCCTCTACTGTGCAGTGTGGCCAAGGTGGGCTCCAGTACTAACGTCTCTACTGTGCAGTGTGGCCTAGGTGGGCTCCAGTACTAAACACCTCTATCTGTGCAGTGTGGCCTAGTGGGCTCCAGTACTAACGTCTCTACTGTGGCAGTGTGGCCTAGTGGGCTCCAGTTCTAACGTCCCTACTGTGCAGTGTGGCCTAGGTGGGCTCCAGTTCTAACGTCTCTACTGTGCAGTGTGGCCTAGGTGGGCTCCAGTACTAACACCTCTACTGTGCATGTGGCCTAGGTGGGCTCCAGTACTAACGTCTCTACTGTGCAGTGTGGCCTAGGTGGGCTCCAGTACTAACGTCTCTACTGTGCAGTGTGGCCTAGGTGGGCTCCAGTACAACTCCTCTACTGTGTGTGTAGCGGGCTACACCAGTACGAACACAGTGGGCTCTACTCCAGTACTAACGCCTCTACTGTGCAGTGTGGCCTAGGTGGGCTCCAGTACTAACCCTCTACTGTGCAGTGTGGCCTAGGTGGGCTCCAGTACTAACGCTCCTACTGTGCAGTTGTGGCCTAGGTGGGCTCCAGTACTAACGTCATCTTACTGTGCAGTGTGGCCTAGGTGGGCTCCAGTACTAACGCCTCTACTGTGCAGTGTGGCCTAGGTGGGGCTCCAGTACTAACTCCTCTACTGTGCAGTGTGGCCTAGGTGGGCTCCAGTACTAACGTCTCTTACTGTGGCAGTGTTGGCCTAGGTGGGCTCCAGTACTAACGTCTCTACTGTGCAGTGTGGCCTAGGTGGGCTCCAGTAACTAAGTCTCTACTGTGGCAGTGTGGCCTAGGTAGGGCTCCAGTACTAACGCCTCTACTGTGCAGTGTGGCCTAGGTGGGCTCCAGTTCTAACGTCTCTACTGTGCAGTGTGGCCTAGGTGGCTCCAGTACTAACGTCTCTACTGTGCAGTGTGGCCTAGGTGGGCTCCAGTACTAACGCCTCTACTGTGCAGTGTGGCCTAGGTGGGCTCCAGTACTAACGTCTCTACTGTGCAGTGTGGCCTAGGTGGGCTCCAGTACTAACGTCTCTACTGTGCAGTGTGGCCTAGGTGGGCTCCAGTACTAACGTCTCTACTGTGCAGTGTGGCCTAGGTGGGCTCCAGTTCTAACGTCTCTACTGTGCAGTGTGGCCTAGGTGGGCTCCAGTACTAACGCCTCTACTGTGCAGTGTGGGCCTAGGTGGGCTCCAGTACTAACGTCTCTACTGTGCAGTGTGGCCTAGGTGGGCTCCAGTACTAACGCCTCTACTGTGCAGTGTGGCCAAGGTGGGCTCCAGTACTAACCCTCTACTGTGCAGTGTGGCCATGTGGGCTCCAGTACTAACGTCTCTACTGTGCACTGTGGCCTAGGTGGGCTCCAGTACTAACGCTCTACTGTGCAGTGTGGCCTAGGTGGGCTCCAGTACTAACGTCTCTACTGTGCAGTGTGGCCTAGGTGGGCTCCAGTTCTAAACGTCTCTACTGTGCAGTGTGGCCTAGGTGGGCTCCAGTTCTAACGCCTCTACTGGTTGCAGTGTGGCCTAGGTGGGCTCCAGTCTAACGCCTCTACTGTGGCAGTGTGGCCTAGGTGGGCTCCAGTACTAACAGCCTCTACTGTGCAGTGTGGCCTAGGTGGGCTCCAGTACTAACGCCTCTACTGTGCAGTGTGGCCTAGGTGGGCTCCAGTACTAACGTCTCTACTGTGCAGTGTGGCCTAGGTGGGCTCCATACTACGTCTCTACTGTGCAGTGTGGCCTAGGTGGGCTCCAGTACTAACGTCTCTACTGTGGCAGTGTGGCCTAGGTGGGCTCCAGTACTAACGTCTCTACTGTGCAGTGTGGCCTAGGTGGGCTCCAGTACTAACGTTCTAACTGTGCAGTGTGGCCTAGGTGGGCTCCAGTACTAACGCCTCTACTGTGCAGTGTGGCCTAGGTGGGCTCCAGTACTAACGTCTCTACTGTGCAGTGTGGCCTAGGTGGGCTCCAGTACTACGCCTCTACTGTGCAGTGTGGCCTAGGTGGGCTCCAGTACTAAACGCCTCTACTGTGCAGTGTGGCCTAGGTGGGCTCCAGTTACTAAACGCCTCTACTGTGCAGTGTGGCCTAGGTGGGCTCCAGTACTAAACCTCTACTGTGCAGTGTGGCCTAGGTGGGCTCCAGTACTAACGCCTCTACTGTGCAGTGTGGCCTAGGTGGGCTCCAGTACTAACGCCTCTACTGTGCAGTGTGGCCTAGGTGGGCTCCAGTACTAACGTCTCTACTGTGCAGTGTGGCCTAGGTGGGCTCCAGTACTAACGCTCTACTGTTGCAGTGTGGCCTAGGTGGGCTCCAGTACTAACGTCTCTACTGTGCAGTGTGGCCTAGGTGGGCTCCAGTACTAACGTCTCTACTGTGCAGTGTGGCCTAGGTGGGCTCCAGTACTAACGCTCTACTGTGCAGTGTGGCCTAGGTGGGCTCCAGTACTAACGTCTCTACTGTGGCAGTGTGGCCTAGGTGGGCTCCAGTACTAACGTCTCTACTGTGCAGTGTGGCCTAGGTGGGCTCCAGTACTAACGTCTCTACTGTGCAGTGTGGCCTAGGTGGGCTCCAGTACTAACGTCTCTACTGTGCAGTGTGGCCTAGGTGGGCTCCAGTACTAACGTCTCTACTGTGGCAGTGTGGCCTAGGTGGGCTCCAGTACTAACGTCCTCTACTGTGCAGTGTGGCCTAGGTGGGCTCCAGTACTAACGTCTCTACTGTGCAGTGTGGCCTAGGTGGGCTCCAGTTCTAACGTCTCTACTGTGCAGTGTGGCCTAGGTGGGCTCCAGTTCTAACGTCTCTACTGTGCAGTGTGGCCTAGGTGGGCTCCAGTACTAATGCCTCTACTGTGCAGTGTGGCCTAGGTGGGCTCCAGTACTAAGTCTCTACTGTGCAGTGTGCCTAAGGTGGGCTCCAGTACTAACGTCTCTACTGTGCAGTGTGGCCATAGGTGGGCTCCAGTACTAACGTCTCTACTGTGCAGTGTGGCCTAGGTGGGCTCCAGTACTAACTCTCTACTGTGCAGTGTGCCTAGGTGGGCTCCAGTACTAACGTCTCTACTGTGCAGTGTGGCCTAGGTGGGCTCAGTACTAACGTCCTCTACTGTGCAGTGTGGCTATGGTGGGCTCCAGTTCTAACGTCTCTACTGTGCAGTGTGGCCTAGGTGGGCTCCAGTACTAACGTCTCTACTGTGCAGTGTTGGCCTAGGTGGGTCCATTCTAACGTCTCTACTGTGCAAGTGTGGCCTAGGTGGGCTCCAGTACTAACGTCTCTACTGTGCAGTGTGGCCTAAGGTGGGCTCCAGTACTAACGTCTCTACTGTGCAAGTGTGGCCTAGGTGGGCTCCAGTACTAACGCCTCTACTGTTGCAGTGTGGCCTAGGTGGGCTCCAGTACTAACGTCTCTACTGTGCAGTGTGGCCTAGGTGGGCTCCAGTACTAACGCTCTAACTGTGCAGTGTGGCCTAGGTGGGCTCCAGTACTAACGCCTCTACTGTGCAGTGTGGCCTAGGTGGGCTCCAGTTCTAACGTCTCTACTGTGCAGTGTGGCCTAGGTGGGCTCCAGTTACTAATGCCTCTACTGTGCAGTGTGGCCTAGGTGGGCTCCAGTTCTAACGCCTCTACTGTGCAGTGTGGCCTAGGTGGGCTCCAGTACTAAGTCTCTACTGTGCAGTGTGGCCTAGGTGGGCTCCAGTACTAACGTCTCTACTGTGCAGTGTGGCCTAGGTGGGCTCCAGTACTAACGCCTCTACTGTGCAGTGTGGCCTAGGTGGGCTCCAGTACTAACGTCTCTACTGTGCAGTGTGGCCTAGGGTGGGCTCCAGTACTAACGTCTCTACTGTGCAGTGTGGCCTAGGTGGGCTCCAGTACTAACGCTCTACTGTGCAGTGTTGGTCTAGGTGGGCTCCAGTACTAACGTCTCTACTGTGCAGTGTGGCCTAGGTGGGCTCCAGTTCTAACACCTCTACTGTGGCAAGTGTGGCCTAAGGTGGGCTCCAGTACTAACGTCTCTACTGTGCATGTGGCCTAGTGGGGCTCCAGTACTAACACCTCTACTGTGCAGTGTGGCCTAGGTGGGCTCCAGTTCTAACGTCTCTACTGTGCAGTGTGGCCTAGGTGGGCTCCAGTTCTAACGTCCTCTACTGTGCAGTGTGGCCTAGGTGGGCTCCAGTACTAATGTCTCTACTGTGCAGTGGTGGCCTAGGTGGGCTCCAGTTCTAACATCTCTACTGTGCATGTGGCCTAGGTGGGGCTCCAGTACTAACGCCTCTACTGTGCAGTGTGGCCAAGGTGGGCTCCAGTACTAACGTCTCTACTGTGCAGTGTGGCCTAGGTGGGCTCCAGTACTAACGCCTACTGTGCAGTGTGGCCAGTGGGCTAGGTGGGCTCAGTACTAACGTCTCTACTGTGCAGTGTGGCCTAGGTGGGCTCCAGTACTAAGTCTCTACTGTGCAGTGTGGCCTAGGTGGGCTCCAAGTCTAACGTCTCTACTGTGAGTGTGGCCTAGGTGGGCTCCAAGTTCTAACGTCTCTACTGTGCAGTGTGGCCTAGGTGGGCTCCAGTACTAACGCCTCTACTGTGGCAGTGTGGCCTAGGTGGGCTCCAAGTAACTAACGTCTTACTGTGCAGTGTGGCCTAGGTGGGCTCCAGTACTAACGTCTCTACTGTGCAGTGTGGCTAGGTGGGCTCCAGTTACTAACGTCTCTACTGTGCAGTGTGGCCTAGGTGGGCTCCAGTTCTAACGTCTTCTACTGTGCAGTGTGGCCTAGGTGGGCTCCAGTACTAACGCTCTCTACTGTGCAGTGTGGCCTAGGTGGGCTCCAGTACTAGTCTCGTACTGTGCAGTGTGGCCTAAGGTGGGCTCCAGTACTAACGTCTCTACTGTGCAGTGTGGCCTAGGTGGGCTCCAGTTCTAACGCCTCTACTGTGCAGTGTGGCCTAGGTGGGCTCCAGTTCTAACGTCTCTACTGTGCAGTGTGGCCTAGGTGGGCTCCAGTCTAACGCCTCTACTGTGCAGTGTGGCCTAGGTGGGCTCCAGTACTAACGTCTCTACTGTGCAGTGTGGCCTAGGTGGGCTCCAGTACTAACGCCTCTACTGTGCAGTGTGGCCTAGGTGGGCTCCAGTACTAACGTCTCTACTGTGCAGTGTGGCCTAGGTGGGCTCCAGTACTAACGCTCTACTGTGCAGTGTGGCCTAGGTGGGCTCCAGTACTAACATCTCTACTGTGGCAGTGTGGCCTAGGTGGGCTCCAGTACTAACACCTCTACTGTGCAGTGTGGCCTAGGTGGGGCTCCAGTACTAACGTCTCTACTGTGCAGTGTGGCCTAGGTGGGCTCCAGTACTAACACCTCTACTGTGCAGTGTGGCCTAGGTGGGCTCCAGTACTAACGTCTCTACTGTGCAGTGTGGCCAAGGTGGGCTCCAGTACTAACGTCTCTACTGTGCAGTGTGGCCTAGGTGGGCTCCAGTACTAACGTCTCTACTGTGCAGTGTGGCCTAGGTGGGCTCCAGTACTAACGTCTCTACTGTGCAGTGTGGCCTAGGTGGGCTCCAGTACTAACGTCTCTAACTGTGCAGTGTGGCCTAGGTGGGCTTCCAGTACTAACGTCTCTACTGTGGCAGTGTGGCCTAGTGGGCTCCCAGTACTAACGTCTTCTACTGTGCAGTGTGGCCTAGGTGGGCTCCAGTACTAACGTCTCTACTGTGCAGTGTGGCCTAGGTGGGCTCCAGTTCTAACGTCTCTACTGTGCAGTGTGGCCTAGGTGGGCTCCAGTTCTAACGTCTCTACTGTGCAGTGTGGCCTAGGTGGGCTCCAGTTCTAACGTCTCTACTGTGCAGTGTGGCCTAGGTGGGCTCCAGTACTAACGCCTCTACTGTGCAGTGTGGCCTAGGTGGGCTCCAGTACTAACGCCTCTACTGTGCAGTGTGGCCTAGGTGGGCTCCAGTACTAACGCCTCTACTGTGCAGTGTGGCCTAGGTGGGCTCCAGTACTAACGTCCTCTACTGTGCAGTGTGGCCTAGGTGGGCTCCAGTACTAACAGCCTCTACTGTGCAGTGTGGCCTAGGTGGGGCTCCAGTACTAACGCTCTACTGTGCAGTGTGGCCTAGGTGGGCTCCAGTACTAACGTCTCTACTGTGCAGTGTGGCCTAGGTGGGCTCCAGTACTAACGTCTCTACTGTGCAGTGTGGCCTAGGTGGGCTCCAGTACTAACGTCTCTACTGTGCAGTGTGGCCTAGGTGGGCTCCAGTACTAACGTCTCTACTGTGCAGTGTGGCCTAGGTGGGCTCCAGTACTAACGTCTCTACTGTGCAGTGTGGCCTAGGTGGGCTCCAGTACTAACGCCTCTACTGTGCAGTGTGGCCTAGGTGGGCTCCAGTACTAACGTCTCTACTGTGCAGTGTGGCCTAGGTGGGCTCCAGTACTAACGTCTCTACTGTGCAGTGTGGCCTAGGTGGGCTCCAGTACTAACGTCTCTACTGTGCAGTGTGGCCTAGGTGGGCTCCAGTACTAACGTCTCTACTGTGCAGTGTGGCCTAGGTGGGCTCCAGTACTAACGTCTCTACTGTGCAGTGGTGGGCCTAGGTGGGCTCCAGTTCTAACACCTCTACTGTTGCAGTGTGGCCTAGGTGGGCTCCAAGTTTCTAACGTCTCTACTGTGCAGTGTGGCCTAGGTGGGCTTCCAGTTCTAACGTCTCTACTGTGCAGTGTGGCCTAGGTGGGCTCCAGTTCTAACGTCCTCTACTGTGCAGTGTGGCCTAGGTGGGCTCCAGTACTAACGCCTCTACTGTGCAGTGTGGCCTAGGTGGGCTCCAGTACTAACGCCTCTACTGTGCAGTGTGGCCTAGGTGGGCTCCAGTACTAACGTCTCTACTGTGCAGTGTGGCCTAGGTGGGCTCCAGTACTAACGTCTCTACTGTGCAGTGTGGCCTAGGTGGGCTCCAGTACTAACGTCTCTACTGTGCAGTGTGGCCTAGGTGGGCTCCAGTACTAACGTCTCTACTGTGCAGTGTGGCCTAGGTGGGCTCCAGTACTAACGTCCTCTACTGTGCAGTGTGGCCTAGGTGGGCTCCAGTACTAACGTCTCTACTGTGCAGTGTGGCCTAGGTGGGCTCCAGTACTAACGTCTCTACTGTGCAGTGTGGCCTAGGTGGGCTCCAGTACTAACGCCTCTACTGTGCAGTGTGGCCTAGGTGGGCTCCAGTTACTAACGCCTCTACTGTGCAGTGTGGCCTAGGTGGGCTCCAGTACTAACGTCTCTACTGTGCAGTGTGGCCTAGGTGGGCTCCAGTACTAACGTCTCTACTGTGCAGTGTGGCCTAGGTGGGCTCCAGTACTAACGCCTCTACTGTGCAGTGTGGCCTAGGTGGGCTCCAGTACTAACGTCTCTACTGTGCAGTGTGGCCTAGGTGGGCTCCAGTACTAACGTCTCTACTGTGCAGTGTGGCTAGGTGGGCTCCAGTACTAACGTCTCTACTGTGCAGTGTGGCCTAGGTGGGCTCCAGTACTACGTCTCTACTGTGCAGTGTGGCTAGGTGGGCTCCAGTTCTAACGTCTCTACTGTGCAGTGTGGCCTAGGTGGGCTCAAGTACTAACGTCTCTACTAACGTCTCTACTGTGCAGTGTGGCCTAGGTGGGCTCCAGTACTAAGTCTCTACTGTGCAGTGTGGCCTAGGTGGGCTCCAGTTCTAACGTCTCTACTGTGCAGTGTGGCCTAGGTGGGCTCCAGTACTAACGCCTCTACTGTGCAGTGTGGCCTAGGTGGGCTCCAGTACTAACGTCTCTACTGTGCAGTGTGGCCTAGGTGGGCTCCAGTTCTAACGTCTCTACTGTGCAGTGTGGCCTAGGTGGGCTCCAGTTCTAACGCCTCTACTGTGCAGTGTGGCCTAGGTGGGCTCCAGTACTAACGCTCTACTGTGCAGTGTGGCCTAGGTGGGCTCCAGTACTAACGTCTCTACTGTGCAGTGTGGCCTAGGTGGGCTCCAGTACTAACGTCTCTACTGTGCAGTGTGGCCTAGGTGGGCTCCAGTACTAACGTCTCTACTGTGCAGTGTGGCCTAGGTGGGCTCCAGTACTAACGTCTCTACTGTGCAGTGTGGCCTAGGTGGGCTCCAGTACTAACGTCTCTACTGTGCAGTGTGGCCTAGGTGGGCTCCAGTACTAACGCCTCTACTGTGGCAGTGTGGGCCAAGGTGGGCTCCAGTACTAACGTCTCTACTGTGCAGTGTGGCCTAGGTGGGCTCCAGTACTAACGTCTCTACTGTGCAGTGTGGCCAGGTGGGCTCCAGTCTAACGTCTCTACTGTGCAGTGTGGCCTAGGTGGGCTCCAGTACTAACGTCTCTACTGTGCAGTGTGGCCTAGGTGGGCTCCAGTTCTAACGTCTCTACTGTGCAGTGTGGCCTAGGTGGGCTCCAGTCTAACGTTCTACTGTGGCAGTGTGGCCTAGGTGGGCTCCAGTTCTAACGTCTCTACTGTGCAGTGTGGCCTAGGTGGGCTCCAGTACTAACGTCTCTACTGTGCAGTGTGGCCTAGGTGGGCTCCCAGTACTAACGTCCTCTACTGTGCAGTGTGGCCTAGGTGGGCTCCAGTACTAACGCCTCTACTGTGCAGTGTGGCCTAGGTGGGCTCCAGTACTAACGCCTCTACTGTGCAGTGTGGCCTAGGTGGGCTCCAGTTCTAACGTCTCTACTGTGCAGTGTGGCCTAGGTGGGCTCCAGTACTAACGCCTCTACTGTGCAGTGTGGCCTAGGTGGGCTCCAGTACTAACGCCTCTACTGTGCAGTGTGGCCTAGGTGGGCTCCAGTACTAACGCCTCTACTGTGCAGTGTGGCCTAGGTGGGCTCCAGTACTAACGTCTCTACTGTGCAGTGTGGCCTAGGTGGGCTCCAGTACTAACGTCTCTACTGTGCAGTGTGGCCTAGGTGGGCTCCAGTACTAACGTCTCTACTGTGCAGTGTGGCCTAGGTGGGCTCCAGTTCTAACGTCTCTACTGTGCAGTGTGGCCTAGGTGGGCTCCAGTACTAACGTCTCTACTGTGCAGTGTGGCCTAGGTGGGCTCCAGTACTAACGTCTCTACTGTGCAGTGTGGCCTAGGTGGGCTCCAGTACTAACGTCTCTACTGTGCAGTGTGGCCTAGGTGGGCTCCAGTTCTAACGTCTCTACTGTGCAGTGTGGCCTAGGTGGGCTCCAGTACTAACGCCTCTACTGTGCAGTGTGGCCTAGGTGGGCTCCAGTACTAACGCCTCTACTGTGCAGTGTGGCCTAGGTGGGCTCCAGTACTAACGCCTCTACTGTGCAGTGTGGCCTAGGTGGGCTCCAGTACTAACGCTCTACTGTGCAGTGTGGCCTAGGTGGGCTCCAGTACTAACGTCCTCTACTGTGCAGTGTGGCCTAGGTGGGCTCCAGTACTAACGCCTCTACTGTGCAGTGTGGCCTAAGGTGGGCTCCAGTACTAACGTCTCTACTGTGCAGTGTGGCCTAGGTGGGCTCCAGTACTAACGTCTCTACTGTGCAGTGTGGCCAAGGTGGGCTCCAGTACTAACGTCTCTACTGTGCAGTGTGGCCTAGGTGGGCTCCAGTACTAACGCTCTACTGTGCAGTGTGGCCTAGGTGGGCTCCAGTACTAACGTCTCTACTGTGCAGTGTGGCCTAGGTGGGCTCCAGTACTAACGTCTCTACTGTGCAGTGTGGCCTAGGTGGGCTCCAGTACTAACGTCTCTACTGTGCAGTGTGGCCTAGGTGGGCTCCAGTACTAACGTCTCTACTGTGCAGTGTGGCCTAGGTGGGCTCCAGTACTAACGTCTCTACTGTGCAGTGTGGCCTAGGTGGGCTCCAGTACTAACGCCTCTACTGTGCAGTGTGGCCTAGGTGGGCTCCAGTACTAACGTCTCTACTGTGCAGTGTGGCCTAGGTGGGCTCCAGTACTAACGTCTCTACTGTGCAGTGTGGCCTAGGTGGGCTCCAGTACTAACGTCTCTACTGTGCAGTGTGGCCTAGGTGGGCTCCAGTACTAACGCTCTACTGTGCAGTGTGGCCTAGGTGGGCTCCAGTTCTAACGTCTCTACTGTGCAGTGTGGCCTAGGTGGGCTCCAGTACTAACGCCTCTACTGTGCAGTGTGGCCTAGGTGGGCTCCAGTACTAACACCTCTACTGTGCAGTGTGGCCTAGGTGGGCTCCAGTACTAACACCTCTACTGTGCAGTGTGGCCAGGTGGGCTCCAGTACTAACGTCTCTACTGTGCAGTGTGGCCTAGGTGGGCTCCAGTACTAACGTCTCTACTGTGCAGTGTGGCCTAGGTGGGCTCCAGTACTAACGTCTCTACTGTGCAGTGTGGCCTAGGTGGGCTCCAGTACTAACGCTCTACTGTGCAGTGTGGCCTAGGTGGGCTCCAGTACTAACGTCTCTACTGTGCAGTGTGGCCTAGGTGGGCTCCAGTACTAACGTCTCTACTGTGCAGTGTGGCCTAGGTGGGCTCCAGTACTAACGTCTCTACTGTGCAGTGTGGCCTAGGTGGGCTCCAGTTCTAACGTCTCTACTGTGCAGTGTGGCCTAGGTGGGCTCCAGTACTAACGTCTCTACTGTGCAGTGTGGCCTAGGTGGGCTCCAGTACTAACGCCTCTACTGTGCAGTGTGGCCTAGGTGGGCTCCAGTACTAACGTCTCTACTGTGCAGTGTGGCCTAGGTGGGCTCCAGTACTAACGTCTCTACTGTGCAGTGTGGCCTAGGTGGGCTCCAGTACTAACGCCTCTACTGTGCAGTGTGGCCTAGGTGGGCTCCAGTACTAACGTCTCTACTGTGCAGTGTGGCCTAGGTGGGCTCCAGTACTAACGTCTCTACTGTGCAGTGTGGCCTAGGTGGGCTCCAGTACTAACGTCTCTACTGTGCAGTGTGGCCTAGGTGGGCTCCAGTACTAACGCCTCTACTGTGCAGTGTGGCCTAGGTGGGCTCCAGTACTAACGTCTCTACTGTGCAGTGTGGCCTAGGTGGGCTCCAGTCTAACGCCTCTACTGTGCAGTGTGGCCTAGGTGGGCTCCAGTACTAACGTCTCTACTGTGCAGTGTGGCCTAGGTGGGCTCCAGTACTAACGCCTCTACTGTGCAGTGTGGCCAAGGTGGGCTCCAGTACTAACGTCTCTACTGTGCAGTGTGGCCTAGGTGGGCTCCAGTTACTAACGTCTCTACTGTGCAGTGTGGCCTAGGTGGGCTCCAGTACTAACGTCTCTACTGTGCAGTGTGGCCTAGGTGGGCTCCAGTACTAACGTCTCTACTGTGCAGTGTGGCCTAGGTGGGCTCCAGTTCTAACGTCTCTACTGTGCAGTGTGGCCTAGGTGGGCTCCAGTACTAACGCCTCTACTGTGCAGTGTGGCCTAGGTGGGCTCCAGTACTAACGTCTCTACTGTGCAGTGTGGCCTAGGTGGGCTCCAGTACTAACTCTCTACTGTGCAGTGTGGCCTAGGTGGGCTCCAGTACTAACGTCCTCTACTGTGCAGTGTGGCCTAGGTGGGCTCCAGTACTAACGTCTCTACTGTGCAGTGTGGCCTAGGTGGGCTCCAGTACTAACGTCTCTACTGTGCAGTGTGGCCTAGGTGGGCTCCAGTACTAACGCCTCTACTGTGCAGTGTGGCCTAGGTGGGCTCCAGTACTAACGTCTCTACTGTGCAGTGTGGCCTAGGTGGGCTCCAGTTCTAACGCCTCTACTGTGCAGTGTGGCCTAGGTGGGCTCCAGTACTAACGCCTCTACTGTGCAGTGTGGCCTAGGTGGGCTCCAGTACTAACGCCTCTACTGTGCAGTGTGGCCTAGGTGGGCTCCAGTACTAACGCCTCTACTGTGCAGTGTGGCCTAGGTGGGCTCCAGTACTAACGCCTCTACTGTGCAGTGTGGCCTAGGTGGGCTCCAGTACTAACGTCTCTACTGTGCAGTGTGGCCTAGGTGGGCTCCAGTACTAACGTCCTCTACTGTGCAGTGTGGCCTAGGTGGGCTCCAGTACTAACGCCTCTACTGTGCAGTGTGGCCTAGGTGGGCTCCAGTACTAACGCCTCCTACTGTGCAGTGTGGCCTAGGTGGGCTTCCCAGTACTAACGGTCTACTGTGCAGTGTGGCCTAGGTGGGCTCCAGTAATAACGCCTCTACTGTGCAGTGTGGCCAAGGTGGGCTCCAGTACTAACGTCTCTACTGTGCAGGTGGCCTAGGTGGGCCTCCAGTACTAATGCCTTACTTGTGCAGTGTGGCCCTAGGTGGCTCCAGTTCGTAACGCCTCTACTGTGCCAGTTTGGCCTAGGTGGGCTCCAGTTCTAACGTTCTACTGGGTGCCAGTGTGGCCTAGGAGGGCTCCAGTTCTAACCGCCTCATACTGTGCCAGTGTGGCCTAGGTAGGCTCACCAGTACTAACGCCCTCTACCTTTGCAGTGTGGCCTAGGTGGGCTCCAAGTACTAACGCCTCTACTGGGCAGTGTGGCCTAGGTGGGCTCCAGTCACTAACGGTATCTACTGTGCAGTGTGGCCTATGGTGGGCTCCAGTACTAACGTCTCTACTGTGCAGTGTGGCCTAGGTGGGCTCCAGTACTAACGTCTCTACTGTGCAGTGTGGCCTAGGTGGGCTCCAGTACTAACGCCTCTACTGTGCAGTGTGGCCTAGGTGGGCTCCAGTACTAACGCCTCTACTGTGCAGTGTGGCCTAGGTGGGCTCCAGTACTAACGCCTCTACTGTGCAGTGTGGCCTAGGTGGGCTCCAGTACTAACGTCTCTACTGTGCAGTGTGGCCTAGGTGGGCTCCAGTACTAACGTCTCTACTGTGCAGTGTGGCCTAGGTGGGCTCCAGTACTAACGTCTCTACTGTGCAGTGTGGCCTAGGTGGGCTCCAGTACTAACGCCTCTACTGTGCAGTGTGGCCTAGGTGGGCTCCAGTACTAACGTCTCTACTGTGCAGTGTGGCCTAGGTGGGCTCCAGTTCTAACGTCTCTACTGTGCAGTGTGGCCTAGGTGGGCTCCAGTTCTAACGCCTCTACTGTGCAGTGTGGCCTAGGTGGGCTCCAGTTCTAACGTCTCTACTGTGCAGTGTGGCCTAGGTGGGCTCCAGTACTAACGTCTCTACTGTGCAGTGTGGCCTAGGTGGGCTCCAGTACTAACGCCTCTACTGTGCAGTGTGGCCTAGGTGGGCTCCAGTACTAACGCCTCTACTGTGCAGTGTGGCCTAGGTGGGCTCCAGTACTAACGTCTCTACTGTGCAGTGTGGCCTAGGTGGGCTCCAGTACTAACGTCTCTACTGTGCAGTGTGGCCTAGGTGGGCTCCAGTACTAACGTCTCTACTGTGCAGTGTGGCCTAGGTGGGCTCCAGTACTAACGTCTCTACTGTGCAGTGTGGCCTAGGTGGGCTCCAGTACTAACGCCTCTACTGTGCAGTGTGGCCTAGGTGGGCTCCAGTTACTAACGTCTCTACTGTGCAGTGTGGCCTAGGTGGGCTCCAGTACTAACGTCTCTACTGTGCAGTGTGGCCTAGGTGGGCTCCAGTACTAACGTCTCTACTGTGCAGTGTGGCCTAGGTGGGCTCCAGTACTAACGTCTCTACTGTGCAGTGTGGCCTAGGTGGGCTCCAGTTACTAACGTCTCTACTGTGCAGTGTGGCCTAGGTGGGCTCCAGTTCTAACATCTCTACTGTGCAGTGTGGCCTAGGTGGGCTCCAGTTACTAACGTCTCTACTGTGCATGTGGCCTAGGTGGGCTCCAGTACTAACGCCTCTACTGTGCAGTGTGGCCTAGGTGGGCTCCAGTACTAACGCCTCTACTGTGCAGTGTGGCCTAGGTGGGCTCCAGTACTAACGTCTCTACTGTGCAGTGTGGCCTAGGTGGGCTCCAGTACTAACGTCTCTACTGTGCAGTGTGGCCTAGGTGGGCTCCAGTACTAACGTCTCTACTGTGCAGTGTGGCCTAGGTGGGCTCCAGTACTAACGCCTCTACTGTGCAGTGTGGCCTAGTGGGCTCCAGTACTAACGTCTCTACTGTGCAGTGTGGCCTAGGTGGGCTCCAGTTACTACACGTCTCTACTGTGCAGTGTGGCCTAGGTGGGCTCCAGTTCTAACGTCTCTACTGTGCAGTGTGGCCTAGGTGGGCTCCAGTACTAACGTCTCTACTGTGCAGTGTGGCCTAGGTGGGCTCCAGTACTAACACCTCTACTGTGCAGTGTGGCCTAGGTGGGCTCCAGTACTAAGCCTCTACTGTGCAGTGTGGCCTAGGTGGGCTCCAGTTCTAACGTCTCTACTGTGCAGTGTGGCCTAGGTGGGCTCCAGTTCTAACGTCTCTACTGTGCAGTGTGGCCTAGGTGGGCTCCAGTACTAACGTCTCTACTGTGCAGTGTGGCCTAGGTGGGCTCCAGTTACTAACGTCTCTACTGTGCAGTGTGGCCTAGGTGGGCTCCAGTACTAACGTCTCTACTGTGCAGTGTGGCCTAGGTGGGCTCCAGTTCTAAACGCCTCTACTGTGCAGTGTGGCCTAGGTGGGCTCCAGTTCTAACGTCTCTACTGTGCAGTGTGGCCTAGGTGGGCTCCAGTACTAAACGTCTCTACTGTGCAGTGTGGCCTAGGTGGGCTCCAGTACTAACGCCTCTACTGTGCAGTGTGGCCTAAGGTGGGCTCCAGTACTAACGCCTCTACTGTGCAGTGTGGCCTAGGTGGGCTCCAGTTCTAACGTCTCTACTGTGCAGTGTGGCCTAGGTGGGCTCCAGTACTAACGCTCTACTGTGCAGTGTGGCCTAGGTGGGCTCCAGTTCTAACGTCTCTACTGTGCAGTGTGGCCTAGGTGGGCTCCAGTTCTAACGTCTCTACTGTGCAGTGTGGCCTAGGTGGGCTCCAGTACTAACGTCTCTACTGTGCAGTGTGGCCTAGGTGGGCTCCAGTACTAACGTCTCTACTGTGCAGTGTGGGCCTAGGTGGGCTCCAGTACTAACGTCTCTACTGTGCAGTGTGGCCTAGGTGGGCTCCAGTACTAACGTCTCTACTGTGCAGTGTGGCCTAGGTGGGCTCCAGTACTAACGTCTCTACTGTGCAGTGTGGCCTAGGTGGGCTCCAGTACTAACGTCTCTACTGTGCAGTGTGGCCTAGGTGGGCTCCAGTACTAACGTCTCTACTGTGCAGTGTGGCCTAGGTGGGCTCCAGTACTAACGTCTCTACTGTGCAGTGTGGCCTAGGTGGGCTCCAGTACTAACGCCTCTACTGTGCAGTGTGGCCTAGGTGGGCTCCAGTACTAACGTCTCTACTGTGCAGTGTGGCCTAGGTGGGCTCCAGTACTAACGTCTCTACTGTGCAGTGTGGCCTAGGTGGGCTCCAGTACTAACCTCTACTGTGCAGTGTGGCCTAGGTGGGCTCCAGTACTAACGTCTCTACTGTGCAGTGTGGCCTAGGTGGGCTCCAGTACTAACGTCTCTACTGTGCAGTGTGGCCTAGGTGGGCTCCAGTACTAACGTCTCTACTGTGCAGTGTGGCCTAGGTGGGCTCCAGTACTAACGTCTCTACTGTGCAGTGTGGCCTAGGTGGGCTCCAGTACTAACGTCTCTACTGTGCAGTGTGGCCTAGGTGGGCTCCAGTACTAACGCCTCTACTGTGCAGTGTGGCCTAGGTGGGCTCCAGTACTAACGTCTCTACTGTGCAGTGTGGCCTAGGTGGGCTCCAGTACTAACGTCTCTACTGTGCAGTGTGGCCTAGGTGGGCTCCAGTTACTAACGTCTCTACTGTGCAGTGTGGCCTAGGTGGGCTCCAGTTCTAACGTCTCTACTGTGCAGTGTGGCCTAGGTGGGCTCCAGTACTAACGTCTCTACTGTGCAGTGTGGCCTAGGTGGGCTCCAGTACTAACGTCTCTACTGTGCAGTGTGGCCTAGGTGGGCTCCAGTACTAACGCTCTACTGTGCAGTGTGGCCTAGGTGGGCTCCAGTACTAACACCTCTACTGTGCAGTGTGGCCTAGGTGGGCTCCAGTACTAACGTCTCTACTGTGCAGTGTGGCCTAGGTGGGCTCCAGTACTAACGCCTCTACTGTGCAGTGTGGCCTAGGTGGGCTCCAGTACTAACGTCTCTACTGTGCAGTGTGGCCTAGGTGGGCTCCAGTACTAACGTCTCTACTGTGCAGTGTGGCCTAGGTGGGCTCCAGTACTAACGTCTCTACTGTGCAGTGTGGCCTAGGTGGGCTCCAGTACTAACGTCTCTACTGTGCAGTGTGGCCTAGGTGGGCTCCAGTACTAACGCCTCTACTGTGCAGTGTGGCCTAGGTGGGCTCCAGTACTAACGTCTCTATGTGCAGTGTGGCCTAGGTGGGCTCCAGTACTAACGTCTCTACTGTGCAGTGTGGCCTAGGTGGGCTCCAGTACTAACACCTCTACTGTGCAGTGTGGCCTAGGTGGGCTCCAGTACTAAGCACCTCTACTGTGCAGTGTGGCCCTAGGTGGGCTCCAGTACTAACGTCTCTACTGTGCAGTGTGGCCTAGGTGGGCTCCAGTACTAACGCCTCTACTGTGGCAGTGTGGCCTAGGTGGGCCCTCCAGTACTAACGTCTTACTGTGCAGTGTGGCCTAGGTGGCTCCAGTTCTAACGTCTCTACTGTGCAGTGTGGCCTAGGTGGGCTCCAGTACTAACGTCCCTACTGTGCAGTTGGCCTAGGTGGGTCCAGTAACTAACGTCTCTACTGTGCAGTGTGGCCTAGGTGGGCTCCAGTTCTAACGTCTCTACTGTGCAGTGTGGCCCTAGGTGGGCTCAGTTCTAACGTCTCTACTGTGCAGTGTGGCCTAGGTGGGCTCCAGTTCTAACGTCTCTACTGTGCAGTGTGGCCTAGGTGGGCTCCAGTACTAACGTCTCTACTGTGGCAGTGTGCCTAGGTGGGCTCCAGTACTAACGCTCTACTGTGCAGTGTGGCCTAGGTGGGCTCCAGTACTAAACCTCTACTGTGCAGTGTGGCCTAGGTGGGCTCCAGTACTAACGCTCTACTGTGCAGTGTGGCCTAGGTGGGCTCCAGTACTAACGTCTCTACTGTGCAGTGTGGCCTAGGTGGGCTCCAGTACTAACGTCTCTACTGTGCAGTGTGGCCTAGGTGGGCTCCAGTTCTAACGTCTCTACTGTGCAGTGTGGCCTAGGTGGGCTCCAGTTCTAACGTCTCTACTGTGCAGTGTGGCCTAGGTGGGCTCCAGTACTAACGTCTCTACTGTGCAGTGTGGCCTAGGTGGGCTCCAGTACTAACGCCTCTACTGTTGGCAGTGTGGCCTAGGTGGGCTCCAGTACTAACGCCTCTACTGTGCAGTGTGGCCTAGGTGGGCTCCAGTTCTAACGTCTCTACTGTGCAGTGTGGCCTAGGTGGGCTCCAGTTCTAACGTCCTCTACTGTGCAGTGTGGCCTAGGTGGGCTCCAGTTCTAACGTCTCTACTGTGCAGTGTGGCCTAGGTGGGCTCCAGTACTAACGTCTCTACTGTGCAGTGTGGCCTAGGTGGGCTCCAGTACTAACGTCTCTACTGTGCAGTGTGGCCTAGGTGGGCTCCAGTACTAACGTCTCTACTGTGCAGTGTGGCCTAGGTGGGCTCCAGTACTAACGTCTCTACTGTGCAGTGTGGCCTAGGTGGGCTCCAGTACTAACGTCTCTACTGTGCAGTGTGGCCTAGGTGGGCTCCAGTACTAACGTCTCTACTGTGCAGTGTGGCCTAGGTGGGCTCCAGTACTAACGCCTCTACTGTGCAGTGTGGCCTAGGTGGGCTCCAGTACTAACGTCTCTACTGTGCAGTGTGGCCTAGGTGGGCTCCAGTACTAACGTCTCTACTGTGCAGTGTGGCCTAGGTGGGCTCCAGTACTAACGTCTCTACTGTGCAGTGTGGCCTAGGTGGGCTCCAGTACTAACGTCTCTACTGTGCAGTGTGGCCTAGGTGGGCTCCAGTACTAACGTCTCTACTGTGCAGTGTGGCCTAGGTGGGCTCCAGTACTAACGTCTCTACTGTGCAGTGTGGCCTAGGTGGGCTCCAGTACTAACGTCTCTACTGTGCAGTGTGGCCTAGGTGGGCTCCAGTACTAACGTCTCTACTGTGCAGTGTGGCCTAGGTGGCTCCAGTACTAACGTCTCTACTGTGCAGTGTGGCCTAGGTGGGCTCCAGTACTTAACGCCTCTACTGTGCAGTGTGGCCTAGGTGGGCTCCAGTACTAACGTCTCTACTGTGCAGTGTGGCCTAGGTGGGCTCCAGTACTAACGTCTCTACTGTGCAGTGTGGCCTAGGTGGGCTCCAGTACTAACGTCTCTACTGTGCAGTGTGGCCTAGGTGGGCTCCAGTACTAACGTCTCTACTGTGCAGTGTGGCCTAGGTGGGCTCCAGTACTAACGTCTCTACTGTGCAGTGTGGCCTAGGTGGGCTCCAGTACTAACGTCTCTACTGTGCAGTGTGGCCTAGGTGGGCTCCAGTACTAACGTCTCTACTGTGCAGTGTGGCCTAGGTGGGCTCCAGTACTAACGTCTCTACTGTGCAGTGTGGCCTAGGTGGGCTCCAGTACTAACGTCTCTACTGTGCAGTGTGGCCTAGGTGGGCTCCAGTACTAACGTCTCTACTGTGCAGTGTGGCCTAGGTGGGCTCCAGTACTAACGTCTCTACTGTGCAGTGTGGCCTAGGTGGGCTCCAGTACTAACGTCTCTACTGTGCAGTGTGGCCTAGGTGGGCTCCAGTACTAACGTCTCTACTGTGCAGTGTGGCCTAGGTGGGCTCCAGTACTAACGTCTCTACTGTGCAGTGTGGCCTAGGTGGGCTCCAGTACTAACGTCTCTACTGTGCAGTGTGGCCTAGGTGGGCTCCAGTACTAACGTCTCTACTGTGCAGTGTGGCCTAGGTGGGCTCCAGTACTAACGTCTCTACTGTGCAGTGTGGCCTAGGTGGGCTCCAGTACTAACGTCTCTACTGTGCAGTGTGGCCTAGGTGGGCTCCAGTACTAACGTCTCTACTGTGCAGTGTGGCCTAGGTGGGCTCCAGTACTAACGTCTCTACTGTGCAGTGTGGCCTAGGTGGGCTCCAGTACTAACGTCTCTACTGTGCAGTGTGGCCTAGGTGGGCTCCAGTACTAACGTCTCTACTGTGCAGTGTGGCCTAGGTGGGCTCCAGTACTAACGTCTCTACTGTGCAGTGTGGCCTAGGTGGGCTCCAGTACTAACGTCTCTACTGTGCAGTGTGGCCTAGGTGGGCTCCAGTACTAACGTCTCTACTGTGCAGTGTGGCCTAGGTGGGCTCCAGTACTAACGTCTCTACTGTGCAGTGTGGCCTAGGTGGGCTCCAGTACTAACGTCTCTACTGTGCAGTGTGGCCTAGGTGGGCTCCAGTACTAACGTCTCTACTGTGCAGTGTGGCCTAGGTGGGCTCCAGTACTAACGTCTCTACTGTGCAGTGTGGCCTAGGTGGGCTCCAGTACTAACGTCTCTACTGTGCAGTGTGGCCTAGGTGGGCTCCAGTACTAACGTCTCTACTGTGCAGTGTGGCCTAGGTGGGCTCCAGTACTAACGTCTCTACTGTGCAGTGTGGCCTAGGTGGGCTCCAGTACTAACGTCTCTACTGTGCAGTGTGGCCTAGGTGGGCTCCAGTACTAACGTCTCTACTGTGCAGTGTGGCCTAGGTGGGCTCCAGTACTAACGTCTCTACTGTGCAGTGTGGCCTAGGTGGGCTCCAGTACTAACGTCTCTACTGTGCAGTGTGGCCTAGGTGGGCTCCAGTACTAACGTCTCTACTGTGCAGTGTGGCCTAGGTGGGCTCCAGTACTAACGTCTCTACTGTGCAGTGTGGCCTAGGTGGGCTCCAGTACTAACGTCTCTACTGTGCAGTGTGGCCTAGGTGGGCTCCAGTACTAACGTCTCTACTGTGCAGTGTGGCCTAGGTGGGCTCCAGTACTAACGTCTCTACTGTGCAGTGTGGCCTAGGTGGGCTCCAGTACTAACGTCTCTACTGTGCAGTGTGGCCTAGGTGGGCTCCAGTACTAACGTCTCTACTGTGCAGTGTGGCCTAGGTGGGCTCCAGTACTAACGTCTCTACTGTGCAGTGTGGCCTAGGTGGGCTCCAGTACTAACGCCTCTACTGTGCAGTGTGGCCTAGGTGGGCTCCAGTACTAACGTCTCTACTGTGCAGTGTGGCCTAGGTGGGCTCCAGTACTAACGTCTCTACTGTGCAGTGTGGCCTAGGTGGGCTCCAGTACTAACGTCTCTACTGTGCAGTGTGGCCTAGGTGGGCTCCAGTACTAACGTCTCTACTGTGCAGTGTGGCCTAGGTGGGCTCCAGTACTAACGTCTCTACTGTGCAGTGTGGCCTAGGTGGGCTCCAGTACTAACGTCTCTACTGTGCAGTGTGGCCTAGGTGGGCTCCAGTACTAACGTCTCTACTGTGCAGTGTGGCCTAGGTGGGCTCCAGTACTAACGCCTCTACTGTGCAGTGTGGCCTAGGTGGGCTCCAGTACTAACGTCTCTACTGTGCAGTGTGGCCTAGGTGGGCTCCAGTACTAACGTCTCTACTGTGCAGTGTGGCCTAGGTGGGCTCCAGTACTAACGTCTCTACTGTGCAGTGTGGCCTAGGTGGGCTCCAGTACTAACGTCTCTACTGTGCAGTGTGGCCTAGGTGGGCTCCAGTACTAACGTCTCTACTGTGCAGTGTGGCCTAGGTGGGCTCCAGTACTAACGTCTCTACTGTGCAGTGTGGCCTAGGTGGGCTCCAGTACTAACGTCTCTACTGTGCAGTGTGGCCTAGGTGGGCTCCAGTACTAACGTCTCTACTGTGCAGTGTGGCCTAGGTGGGCTCCAGTACTAACGTCTCTACTGTGCAGTGTGGCCTAGGTGGGCTCCAGTACTAACGTCTCTACTGTGCAGTGTGGCCTAGGTGGGCTCCAGTACTAACGTCTCTACTGTGCAGTGTGGCCTAGGTGGGCTCCAGTACTAACGTCTCTACTGTGCAGTGTGGCCTAGGTGGGCTCCAGTACTAACGTCTCTACTGTGCAGTGTGGCCTAGGTGGGCTCCAGTACTAACGTCTCTACTGTGCAGTGTGGCCTAGGTGGGCTCCAGTACTAACGTCTCTACTGTGCAGTGTGGCCTAGGTGGGCTCCAGTACTAACGTCTCTACTGTGCAGTGTGGCCTAGGTGGGCTCCAGTACTAACGTCTCTACTGTGCAGTGTGGCCTAGGTGGGCTCCAGTACTAACGTCTCTACTGTGCAGTGTGGCCTAGGTGGGCTCCAGTACTAACGTCTCTACTGTGCAGTGTGGCCTAGGTGGGCTCCAGTACTAACGTCTCTACTGTGCAGTGTGGCCTAGGTGGGCTCCAGTACTAACGTCTCTACTGTGCAGTGTGGCCTAGGTGGGCTCCAGTACTAACGTCTCTACTGTGCAGTGTGGCCTAGGTGGGCTCCAGTACTAACGTCTCTACTGTGCAGTGTGGCCTAGGTGGGCTCCAGTACTAACGTCTCTACTGTGCAGTGTGGCCTAGGTGGGCTCCAGTACTAACGTCTCTACTGTGCAGTGTGGCCTAGGTGGGCTCCAGTACTAACGTCTCTACTGTGCAGTGTGGCCTAGGTGGGCTCCAGTACTAACGTCTCTACTGTGCAGTGTGGCCTAGGTGGGCTCCAGTACTAACGTCTCTACTGTGCAGTGTGGCCTAGGTGGGCTCCAGTACTAACGTCTCTACTGTGCAGTGTGGCCTAGGTGGGCTCCAGTACTAACGTCTCTACTGTGCAGTGTGGCCTAGGTGGGCTCCAGTACTAACGTCTCTACTGTGCAGTGTGGCCTAGGTGGGCTCCAGTACTAACGTCTCTACTGTGCAGTGTGGCCTAGGTGGGCTCCAGTACTAACGTCTCTACTGTGCAGTGTGGCCTAGGTGGGCTCCAGTACTAACGTCTCTACTGTGCAGTGTGGCCTAGGTGGGCTCCAGTACTAACGTCTCTACTGTGCAGTGTGGCCTAGGTGGGCTCCAGTACTAACGTCTCTACTGTGCAGTGTGGCCTAGGTGGGCTCCAGTACTAACGTCTCTACTGTGCAGTGTGGCCTAGGTGGGCTCCAGTACTAACGTCTCTACTGTGCAGTGTGGCCTAGGTGGGCTCCAGTACTAACGTCTCTACTGTGCAGTGTGGCCTAGGTGGGCTCCAGTACTAACGTCTCTACTGTGCAGTGTGGCCTAGGTGGGCTCCAGTACTAACGTCTCTACTGTGCAGTGTGGCCTAGGTGGGCTCCAGTACTAACGTCTCTACTGTGCAGTGTGGCCTAGGTGGGCTCCAGTACTAACGTCTCTACTGTGCAGTGTGGCCTAGGTGGGCTCCAGTACTAACGTCTCTACTGTGCAGTGTGGCCTAGGTGGGCTCCAGTACTAACGTCTCTACTGTGCAGTGTGGCCTAGGTGGGCTCCAGTACTAACGTCTCTACTGTGCAGTGTGGCCTAGGTGGGCTCCAGTACTAACGTCTCTACTGTGCAGTGTGGCCTAGGTGGGCTCCAGTACTAACGTCTCTACTGTGCAGTGTGGCCTAGGTGGGCTCCAGTACTAACGTCTCTACTGTGCAGTGTGGCCTAGGTGGGCTCCAGTACTAACGTCTCTACTGTGCAGTGTGGCCTAGGTGGGCTCCAGTACTAACGTCTCTACTGTGCAGTGTGGCCTAGGTGGGCTCCAGTACTAACGTCTCTACTGTGCAGTGTGGCCTAGGTGGGCTCCAGTACTAACGTCTCTACTGTGCAGTGTGGCCTAGGTGGGCTCCAGTACTAACGTCTCTACTGTGCAGTGTGGCCTAGGTGGGCTCCAGTACTAACGTCTCTACTGTGCAGTGTGGCCTAGGTGGGCTCCAGTACTAACGTCTCTACTGTGCAGTGTGGCCTAGGTGGGCTCCAGTACTAACGTCTCTACTGTGCAGTGTGGCCTAGGTGGGCTCCAGTACTAACGTCTCTACTGTGCAGTGTGGCCTAGGTGGGCTCCAGTACTAACGTCTCTACTGTGCAGTGTGGCCTAGGTGGGCTCCAGTACTAACGTCTCTACTGTGCAGTGTGGCCTAGGTGGGCTCCAGTACTAACGTCTCTACTGTGCAGTGTGGCCTAGGTGGGCTCCAGTACTAACGTCTCTACTGTGCAGTGTGGCCTAGGTGGGCTCCAGTACTAACGTCTCTACTGTGCAGTGTGGCCTAGGTGGGCTCCAGTACTAACGTCTCTACTGTGCAGTGTGGCCTAGGTGGGCTCCAGTACTAACGTCTCTACTGTGCAGTGTGGCCTAGGTGGGCTCCAGTACTAACGTCTCTACTGTGCAGTGTGGCCTAGGTGGGCTCCAGTACTAACGTCTCTACTGTGCAGTGTGGCCTAGGTGGGCTCCAGTACTAACGTCTCTACTGTGCAGTGTGGCCTAGGTGGGCTCCAGTACTAACGTCTCTACTGTGCAGTGTGGCCTAGGTGGGCTCCAGTACTAACGTCTCTACTGTGCAGTGTGGCCTAGGTGGGCTCCAGTACTAACGTCTCTACTGTGCAGTGTGGCCTAGGTGGGCTCCAGTACTAACGTCTCTACTGTGCAGTGTGGCCTAGGTGGGCTCCAGTACTAACGTCTCTACTGTGCAGTGTGGCCTAGGTGGGCTCCAGTACTAACGTCTCTACTGTGCAGTGTGGCCTAGGTGGGCTCCAGTACTAACGTCTCTACTGTGCAGTGTGGCCTAGGTGGGCTCCAGTACTAACGTCTCTACTGTGCAGTGTGGCCTAGGTGGGCTCCAGTACTAACGTCTCTACTGTGCAGTGTGGCCTAGGTGGGCTCCAGTACTAACGTCTCTACTGTGCAGTGTGGCCTAGGTGGGCTCCAGTACTAACGTCTCTACTGTGCAGTGTGGCCTAGGTGGGCTCCAGTACTAACGTCTCTACTGTGCAGTGTGGCCTAGGTGGGCTCCAGTACTAACGTCTCTACTGTGCAGTGTGGCCTAGGTGGGCTCCAGTACTAACGTCTCTACTGTGCAGTGTGGCCTAGGTGGGCTCCAGTACTAACGTCTCTACTGTGCAGTGTGGCCTAGGTGGGCTCCAGTACTAACGTCTCTACTGTGCAGTGTGGCCTAGGTGGGCTCCAGTACTAACGTCTCTACTGTGCAGTGTGGCCTAGGTGGGCTCCAGTACTAACGTCTCTACTGTGCAGTGTGGCCTAGGTGGGCTCCAGTACTAACGTCTCTACTGTGCAGTGTGGCCTAGGTGGGCTCCAGTACTAACGTCTCTACTGTGCAGTGTGGCCTAGGTGGGCTCCAGTACTAACGTCTCTACTGTGCAGTGTGGCCTAGGTGGGCTCCAGTACTAACGTCTCTACTGTGCAGTGTGGCCTAGGTGGGCTCCAGTACTAACGTCTCTACTGTGCAGTGTGGCCTAGGTGGGCTCCAGTACTAACGTCTCTACTGTGCAGTGTGGCCTAGGTGGGCTCCAGTACTAACGTCTCTACTGTGCAGTGTGGCCTAGGTGGGCTCCAGTACTAACGTCTCTACTGTGCAGTGTGGCCTAGGTGGGCTCCAGTACTAACGTCTCTACTGTGCAGTGTGGCCTAGGTGGGCTCCAGTACTAACGTCTCTACTGTGCAGTGTGGCCTAGGTGGGCTCCAGTACTAACGTCTCTACTGTGCAGTGTGGCCTAGGTGGGCTCCAGTACTAACGTCTCTACTGTGCAGTGTGGCCTAGGTGGGCTCCAGTACTAACGTCTCTACTGTGCAGTGTGGCCTAGGTGGGCTCCAGTACTAACGTCTCTACTGTGCAGTGTGGCCTAGGTGGGCTCCAGTACTAACGTCTCTACTGTGCAGTGTGGCCTAGGTGGGCTCCAGTACTAACGTCTCTACTGTGCAGTGTGGCCTAGGTGGGCTCCAGTACTAACGTCTCTACTGTGCAGTGTGGCCTAGGTGGGCTCCAGTACTAACGTCTCTACTGTGCAGTGTGGCCTAGGTGGGCTCCAGTACTAACGTCTCTACTGTGCAGTGTGGCCTAGGTGGGCTCCAGTACTAACGTCTCTACTGTGCAGTGTGGCCTAGGTGGGCTCCAGTACTAACGTCTCTACTGTGCAGTGTGGCCTAGGTGGGCTCCAGTACTAACGTCTCTACTGTGCAGTGTGGCCTAGGTGGGCTCCAGTACTAACGTCTCTACTGTGCAGTGTGGCCTAGGTGGGCTCCAGTACTAACGTCTCTACTGTGCAGTGTGGCCTAGGTGGGCTCCAGTACTAACGTCTCTACTGTGCAGTGTGGCCTAGGTGGGCTCCAGTACTAACGTCTCTACTGTGCAGTGTGGCCTAGGTGGGCTCCAGTACTAACGTCTCTACTGTGCAGTGTGGCCTAGGTGGGCTCCAGTACTAACGTCTCTACTGTGCAGTGTGGCCTAGGTGGGCTCCAGTACTAACGTCTCTACTGTGCAGTGTGGCCTAGGTGGGCTCCAGTACTAACGTCTCTACTGTGCAGTGTGGCCTAGGTGGGCTCCAGTACTAACGTCTCTACTGTGCAGTGTGGCCTAGGTGGGCTCCAGTACTAACGTCTCTACTGTGCAGTGTGGCCTAGGTGGGCTCCAGTACTAACGTCTCTACTGTGCAGTGTGGCCTAGGTGGGCTCCAGTACTAACGTCTCTACTGTGCAGTGTGGCCTAGGTGGGCTCCAGTACTAACGTCTCTACTGTGCAGTGTGGCCTAGGTGGGCTCCAGTACTAACGTCTCTACTGTGCAGTGTGGCCTAGGTGGGCTCCAGTACTAACGTCTCTACTGTGCAGTGTGGCCTAGGTGGGCTCCAGTACTAACGTCTCTACTGTGCAGTGTGGCCTAGGTGGGCTCCAGTACTAACGTCTCTACTGTGCAGTGTGGCCTAGGTGGGCTCCAGTACTAACGTCTCTACTGTGCAGTGTGGCCTAGGTGGGCTCCAGTACTAACGTCTCTACTGTGCAGTGTGGCCTAGGTGGGCTCCAGTACTAACGTCTCTACTGTGCAGTGTGGCCTAGGTGGGCTCCAGTACTAACGTCTCTACTGTGCAGTGTGGCCTAGGTGGGCTCCAGTACTAACGTCTCTACTGTGCAGTGTGGCCTAGGTGGGCTCCAGTACTAACGTCTCTACTGTGCAGTGTGGCCTAGGTGGGCTCCAGTACTAACGTCTCTACTGTGCAGTGTGGCCTAGGTGGGCTCCAGTACTAACGTCTCTACTGTGCAGTGTGGCCTAGGTGGGCTCCAGTACTAACGTCTCTACTGTGCAGTGTGGCCTAGGTGGGCTCCAGTACTAACGTCTCTACTGTGCAGTGTGGCCTAGGTGGGCTCCAGTACTAACGTCTCTACTGTGCAGTGTGGCCTAGGTGGGCTCCAGTACTAACGTCTCTACTGTGCAGTGTGGCCTAGGTGGGCTCCAGTACTAACGTCTCTACTGTGCAGTGTGGCCTAGGTGGGCTCCAGTACTAACGTCTCTACTGTGCAGTGTGGCCTAGGTGGGCTCCAGTACTAACGTCTCTACTGTGCAGTGTGGCCTAGGTGGGCTCCAGTACTAACGTCTCTACTGTGCAGTGTGGCCTAGGTGGGCTCCAGTACTAACGTCTCTACTGTGCAGTGTGGCCTAGGTGGGCTCCAGTACTAACGTCTCTACTGTGCAGTGTGGCCTAGGTGGGCTCCAGTACTAACGTCTCTACTGTGCAGTGTGGCCTAGGTGGGCTCCAGTACTAACGTCTCTACTGTGCAGTGTGGCCTAGGTGGGCTCCAGTACTAACGTCTCTACTGTGCAGTGTGGCCTAGGTGGGCTCCAGTACTAACGTCTCTACTGTGCAGTGTGGCCTAGGTGGGCTCCAGTACTAACGTCTCTACTGTGCAGTGTGGCCTAGGTGGGCTCCAGTACTAACGTCTCTACTGTGCAGTGTGGCCTAGGTGGGCTCCAGTACTAACGTCTCTACTGTGCAGTGTGGCCTAGGTGGGCTCCAGTACTAACGTCTCTACTGTGCAGTGTGGCCTAGGTGGGCTCCAGTACTAACGTCTCTACTGTGCAGTGTGGCCTAGGTGGGCTCCAGTACTAACGTCTCTACTGTGCAGTGTGGCCTAGGTGGGCTCCAGTACTAACGTCTCTACTGTGCAGTGTGGCCTAGGTGGGCTCCAGTACTAACGTCTCTACTGTGCAGTGTGGCCTAGGTGGGCTCCAGTACTAACGTCTCTACTGTGCAGTGTGGCCTAGGTGGGCTCCAGTACTAACGTCTCTACTGTGCAGTGTGGCCTAGGTGGGCTCCAGTACTAACGTCTCTACTGTGCAGTGTGGCCTAGGTGGGCTCCAGTACTAACGTCTCTACTGTGCAGTGTGGCCTAGGTGGGCTCCAGTACTAACGTCTCTACTGTGCAGTGTGGCCTAGGTGGGCTCCAGTACTAACGTCTCTACTGTGCAGTGTGGCCTAGGTGGGCTCCAGTACTAACGTCTCTACTGTGCAGTGTGGCCTAGGTGGGCTCCAGTACTAACGTCTCTACTGTGCAGTGTGGCCTAGGTGGGCTCCAGTACTAACGTCTCTACTGTGCAGTGTGGCCTAGGTGGGCTCCAGTACTAACGTCTCTACTGTGCAGTGTGGCCTAGGTGGGCTCCAGTACTAACGTCTCTACTGTGCAGTGTGGCCTAGGTGGGCTCCAGTACTAACGTCTCTACTGTGCAGTGTGGCCTAGGTGGGCTCCAGTACTAACGTCTCTACTGTGCAGTGTGGCCTAGGTGGGCTCCAGTACTAACGTCTCTACTGTGCAGTGTGGCCTAGGTGGGCTCCAGTACTAACGTCTCTACTGTGCAGTGTGGCCTAGGTGGGCTCCAGTACTAACGTCTCTACTGTGCAGTGTGGCCTAGGTGGGCTCCAGTACTAACGTCTCTACTGTGCAGTGTGGCCTAGGTGGGCTCCAGTACTAACGTCTCTACTGTGCAGTGTGGCCTAGGTGGGCTCCAGTACTAACGTCTCTACTGTGCAGTGTGGCCTAGGTGGGCTCCAGTACTAACGTCTCTACTGTGCAGTGTGGCCTAGGTGGGCTCCAGTACTAACGTCTCTACTGTGCAGTGTGGCCTAGGTGGGCTCCAGTACTAACGTCTCTACTGTGCAGTGTGGCCTAGGTGGGCTCCAGTACTAACGTCTCTACTGTGCAGTGTGGCCTAGGTGGGCTCCAGTACTAACGTCTCTACTGTGCAGTGTGGCCTAGGTGGGCTCCAGTACTAACGTCTCTACTGTGCAGTGTGGCCTAGGTGGGCTCCAGTACTAACGTCTCTACTGTGCAGTGTGGCCTAGGTGGGCTCCAGTACTAACGTCTCTACTGTGCAGTGTGGCCTAGGTGGGCTCCAGTACTAACGTCTCTACTGTGCAGTGTGGCCTAGGTGGGCTCCAGTACTAACGTCTCTACTGTGCAGTGTGGCCTAGGTGGGCTCCAGTACTAACGTCTCTACTGTGCAGTGTGGCCTAGGTGGGCTCCAGTACTAACGTCTCTACTGTGCAGTGTGGCCTAGGTGGGCTCCAGTACTAACGTCTCTACTGTGCAGTGTGGCCTAGGTGGGCTCCAGTACTAACGTCTCTACTGTGCAGTGTGGCCTAGGTGGGCTCCAGTACTAACGTCTCTACTGTGCAGTGTGGCCTAGGTGGGCTCCAGTACTAACGTCTCTACTGTGCAGTGTGGCCTAGGTGGGCTCCAGTACTAACGTCTCTACTGTGCAGTGTGGCCTAGGTGGGCTCCAGTACTAACGTCTCTACTGTGCAGTGTGGCCTAGGTGGGCTCCAGTACTAACGTCTCTACTGTGCAGTGTGGCCTAGGTGGGCTCCAGTACTAACGTCTCTACTGTGCAGTGTGGCCTAGGTGGGCTCCAGTACTAACGTCTCTACTGTGCAGTGTGGCCTAGGTGGGCTCCAGTACTAACGTCTCTACTGTGCAGTGTGGCCTAGGTGGGCTCCAGTACTAACGTCTCTACTGTGCAGTGTGGCCTAGGTGGGCTCCAGTACTAACGTCTCTACTGTGCAGTGTGGCCTAGGTGGGCTCCAGTACTAACGTCTCTACTGTGCAGTGTGGCCTAGGTGGGCTCCAGTACTAACGTCTCTACTGTGCAGTGTGGCCTAGGTGGGCTCCAGTACTAACGTCTCTACTGTGCAGTGTGGCCTAGGTGGGCTCCAGTACTAACGTCTCTACTGTGCAGTGTGGCCTAGGTGGGCTCCAGTACTAACGTCTCTACTGTGCAGTGTGGCCTAGGTGGGCTCCAGTACTAACGTCTCTACTGTGCAGTGTGGCCTAGGTGGGCTCCAGTACTAACGTCTCTACTGTGCAGTGTGGCCTAGGTGGGCTCCAGTACTAACGTCTCTACTGTGCAGTGTGGCCTAGGTGGGCTCCAGTACTAACGTCTCTACTGTGCAGTGTGGCCTAGGTGGGCTCCAGTACTAACGTCTCTACTGTGCAGTGTGGCCTAGGTGGGCTCCAGTACTAACGTCTCTACTGTGCAGTGTGGCCTAGGTGGGCTCCAGTACTAACGTCTCTACTGTGCAGTGTGGCCTAGGTGGGCTCCAGTACTAACGTCTCTACTGTGCAGTGTGGCCTAGGTGGGCTCCAGTACTAACGTCTCTACTGTGCAGTGTGGCCTAGGTGGGCTCCAGTACTAACGTCTCTACTGTGCAGTGTGGCCTAGGTGGGCTCCAGTACTAACGTCTCTACTGTGCAGTGTGGCCTAGGTGGGCTCCAGTACTAACGTCTCTACTGTGCAGTGTGGCCTAGGTGGGCTCCAGTACTAACGTCTCTACTGTGCAGTGTGGCCTAGGTGGGCTCCAGTACTAACGTCTCTACTGTGCAGTGTGGCCTAGGTGGGCTCCAGTACTAACGTCTCTACTGTGCAGTGTGGCCTAGGTGGGCTCCAGTACTAACGTCTCTACTGTGCAGTGTGGCCTAGGTGGGCTCCAGTACTAACGTCTCTACTGTGCAGTGTGGCCTAGGTGGGCTCCAGTACTAACGTCTCTACTGTGCAGTGTGGCCTAGGTGGGCTCCAGTACTAACGTCTCTACTGTGCAGTGTGGCCTAGGTGGGCTCCAGTACTAACGTCTCTACTGTGCAGTGTGGCCTAGGTGGGCTCCAGTACTAACGTCTCTACTGTGCAGTGTGGCCTAGGTGGGCTCCAGTACTAACGTCTCTACTGTGCAGTGTGGCCTAGGTGGGCTCCAGTACTAACGTCTCTACTGTGCAGTGTGGCCTAGGTGGGCTCCAGTACTAACGTCTCTACTGTGCAGTGTGGCCTAGGTGGGCTCCAGTACTAACGTCTCTACTGTGCAGTGTGGCCTAGGTGGGCTCCAGTACTAACGTCTCTACTGTGCAGTGTGGCCTAGGTGGGCTCCAGTACTAACGTCTCTACTGTGCAGTGTGGCCTAGGTGGGCTCCAGTACTAACGTCTCTACTGTGCAGTGTGGCCTAGGTGGGCTCCAGTACTAACGTCTCTACTGTGCAGTGTGGCCTAGGTGGGCTCCAGTACTAACGTCTCTACTGTGCAGTGTGGCCTAGGTGGGCTCCAGTACTAACGTCTCTACTGTGCAGTGTGGCCTAGGTGGGCTCCAGTACTAACGTCTCTACTGTGCAGTGTGGCCTAGGTGGGCTCCAGTACTAACGTCTCTACTGTGCAGTGTGGCCTAGGTGGGCTCCAGTACTAACGTCTCTACTGTGCAGTGTGGCCTAGGTGGGCTCCAGTACTAACGTCTCTACTGTGCAGTGTGGCCTAGGTGGGCTCCAGTACTAACGTCTCTACTGTGCAGTGTGGCCTAGGTGGGCTCCAGTACTAACGTCTCTACTGTGCAGTGTGGCCTAGGTGGGCTCCAGTACTAACGTCTCTACTGTGCAGTGTGGCCTAGGTGGGCTCCAGTACTAACGTCTCTACTGTGCAGTGTGGCCTAGGTGGGCTCCAGTACTAACGTCTCTACTGTGCAGTGTGGCCTAGGTGGGCTCCAGTACTAACGTCTCTACTGTGCAGTGTGGCCTAGGTGGGCTCCAGTACTAACGTCTCTACTGTGCAGTGTGGCCTAGGTGGGCTCCAGTACTAACGTCTCTACTGTGCAGTGTGGCCTAGGTGGGCTCCAGTACTAACGTCTCTACTGTGCAGTGTGGCCTAGGTGGGCTCCAGTACTAACGTCTCTACTGTGCAGTGTGGCCTAGGTGGGCTCCAGTACTAACGTCTCTACTGTGCAGTGTGGCCTAGGTGGGCTCCAGTACTAACGTCTCTACTGTGCAGTGTGGCCTAGGTGGGCTCCAGTACTAACGTCTCTACTGTGCAGTGTGGCCTAGGTGGGCTCCAGTACTAACGTCTCTACTGTGCAGTGTGGCCTAGGTGGGCTCCAGTACTAACGTCTCTACTGTGCAGTGTGGCCTAGGTGGGCTCCAGTACTAACGTCTCTACTGTGCAGTGTGGCCTAGGTGGGCTCCAGTACTAACGTCTCTACTGTGCAGTGTGGCCTAGGTGGGCTCCAGTACTAACGTCTCTACTGTGCAGTGTGGCCTAGGTGGGCTCCAGTACTAACGTCTCTACTGTGCAGTGTGGCCTAGGTGGGCTCCAGTACTAACGTCTCTACTGTGCAGTGTGGCCTAGGTGGGCTCCAGTACTAACGTCTCTACTGTGCAGTGTGGCCTAGGTGGGCTCCAGTACTAACGTCTCTACTGTGCAGTGTGGCCTAGGTGGGCTCCAGTACTAACGTCTCTACTGTGCAGTGTGGCCTAGGTGGGCTCCAGTACTAACGTCTCTACTGTGCAGTGTGGCCTAGGTGGGCTCCAGTACTAACGTCTCTACTGTGCAGTGTGGCCTAGGTGGGCTCCAGTACTAACGTCTCTACTGTGCAGTGTGGCCTAGGTGGGCTCCAGTACTAACGTCTCTACTGTGCAGTGTGGCCTAGGTGGGCTCCAGTACTAACGTCTCTACTGTGCAGTGTGGCCTAGGTGGGCTCCAGTACTAACGTCTCTACTGTGCAGTGTGGCCTAGGTGGGCTCCAGTACTAACGTCTCTACTGTGCAGTGTGGCCTAGGTGGGCTCCAGTACTAACGTCTCTACTGTGCAGTGTGGCCTAGGTGGGCTCCAGTACTAACGTCTCTACTGTGCAGTGTGGCCTAGGTGGGCTCCAGTACTAACGTCTCTACTGTGCAGTGTGGCCTAGGTGGGCTCCAGTACTAACGTCTCTACTGTGCAGTGTGGCCTAGGTGGGCTCCAGTACTAACGTCTCTACTGTGCAGTGTGGCCTAGGTGGGCTCCAGTACTAACGTCTCTACTGTGCAGTGTGGCCTAGGTGGGCTCCAGTACTAACGTCTCTACTGTGCAGTGTGGCCTAGGTGGGCTCCAGTACTAACGTCTCTACTGTGCAGTGTGGCCTAGGTGGGCTCCAGTACTAACGTCTCTACTGTGCAGTGTGGCCTAGGTGGGCTCCAGTACTAACGTCTCTACTGTGCAGTGTGGCCTAGGTGGGCTCCAGTACTAACGTCTCTACTGTGCAGTGTGGCCTAGGTGGGCTCCAGTACTAACGTCTCTACTGTGCAGTGTGGCCTAGGTGGGCTCCAGTACTAACGTCTCTACTGTGCAGTGTGGCCTAGGTGGGCTCCAGTACTAACGTCTCTACTGTGCAGTGTGGCCTAGGTGGGCTCCAGTACTAACGTCTCTACTGTGCAGTGTGGCCTAGGTGGGCTCCAGTACTAACGTCTCTACTGTGCAGTGTGGCCTAGGTGGGCTCCAGTACTAACGTCTCTACTGTGCAGTGTGGCCTAGGTGGGCTCCAGTACTAACGTCTCTACTGTGCAGTGTGGCCTAGGTGGGCTCCAGTACTAACGTCTCTACTGTGCAGTGTGGCCTAGGTGGGCTCCAGTACTAACGTCTCTACTGTGCAGTGTGGCCTAGGTGGGCTCCAGTACTAACGTCTCTACTGTGCAGTGTGGCCTAGGTGGGCTCCAGTACTAACGTCTCTACTGTGCAGTGTGGCCTAGGTGGGCTCCAGTACTAACGTCTCTACTGTGCAGTGTGGCCTAGGTGGGCTCCAGTACTAACGTCTCTACTGTGCAGTGTGGCCTAGGTGGGCTCCAGTACTAACGTCTCTACTGTGCAGTGTGGCCTAGGTGGGCTCCAGTACTAACGTCTCTACTGTGCAGTGTGGCCTAGGTGGGCTCCAGTACTAACGTCTCTACTGTGCAGTGTGGCCTAGGTGGGCTCCAGTACTAACGTCTCTACTGTGCAGTGTGGCCTAGGTGGGCTCCAGTACTAACGTCTCTACTGTGCAGTGTGGCCTAGGTGGGCTCCAGTACTAACGTCTCTACTGTGCAGTGTGGCCTAGGTGGGCTCCAGTACTAACGTCTCTACTGTGCAGTGTGGCCTAGGTGGGCTCCAGTACTAACGTCTCTACTGTGCAGTGTGGCCTAGGTGGGCTCCAGTACTAACGTCTCTACTGTGCAGTGTGGCCTAGGTGGGCTCCAGTACTAACGTCTCTACTGTGCAGTGTGGCCTAGGTGGGCTCCAGTACTAACGTCTCTACTGTGCAGTGTGGCCTAGGTGGGCTCCAGTACTAACGTCTCTACTGTGCAGTGTGGCCTAGGTGGGCTCCAGTACTAACGTCTCTACTGTGCAGTGTGGCCTAGGTGGGCTCCAGTACTAACGTCTCTACTGTGCAGTGTGGCCTAGGTGGGCTCCAGTACTAACGTCTCTACTGTGCAGTGTGGCCTAGGTGGGCTCCAGTACTAACGTCTCTACTGTGCAGTGTGGCCTAGGTGGGCTCCAGTACTAACGTCTCTACTGTGCAGTGTGGCCTAGGTGGGCTCCAGTACTAACGTCTCTACTGTGCAGTGTGGCCTAGGTGGGCTCCAGTACTAACGTCTCTACTGTGCAGTGTGGCCTAGGTGGGCTCCAGTACTAACGTCTCTACTGTGCAGTGTGGCCTAGGTGGGCTCCAGTACTAACGTCTCTACTGTGCAGTGTGGCCTAGGTGGGCTCCAGTACTAACGTCTCTACTGTGCAGTGTGGCCTAGGTGGGCTCCAGTACTAACGTCTCTACTGTGCAGTGTGGCCTAGGTGGGCTCCAGTACTAACGTCTCTACTGTGCAGTGTGGCCTAGGTGGGCTCCAGTACTAACGTCTCTACTGTGCAGTGTGGCCTAGGTGGGCTCCAGTACTAACGTCTCTACTGTGCAGTGTGGCCTAGGTGGGCTCCAGTACTAACGTCTCTACTGTGCAGTGTGGCCTAGGTGGGCTCCAGTACTAACGTCTCTACTGTGCAGTGTGGCCTAGGTGGGCTCCAGTACTAACGTCTCTACTGTGCAGTGTGGCCTAGGTGGGCTCCAGTACTAACGTCTCTACTGTGCAGTGTGGCCTAGGTGGGCTCCAGTACTAACGTCTCTACTGTGCAGTGTGGCCTAGGTGGGCTCCAGTACTAACGTCTCTACTGTGCAGTGTGGCCTAGGTGGGCTCCAGTACTAACGTCTCTACTGTGCAGTGTGGCCTAGGTGGGCTCCAGTACTAACGTCTCTACTGTGCAGTGTGGCCTAGGTGGGCTCCAGTACTAACGTCTCTACTGTGCAGTGTGGCCTAGGTGGGCTCCAGTACTAACGTCTCTACTGTGCAGTGTGGCCTAGGTGGGCTCCAGTACTAACGTCTCTACTGTGCAGTGTGGCCTAGGTGGGCTCCAGTACTAACGTCTCTACTGTGCAGTGTGGCCTAGGTGGGCTCCAGTACTAACGTCTCTACTGTGCAGTGTGGCCTAGGTGGGCTCCAGTACTAACGTCTCTACTGTGCAGTGTGGCCTAGGTGGGCTCCAGTACTAACGTCTCTACTGTGCAGTGTGGCCTAGGTGGGCTCCAGTACTAACGTCTCTACTGTGCAGTGTGGCCTAGGTGGGCTCCAGTACTAACGTCTCTACTGTGCAGTGTGGCCTAGGTGGGCTCCAGTACTAACGTCTCTACTGTGCAGTGTGGCCTAGGTGGGCTCCAGTACTAACGTCTCTACTGTGCAGTGTGGCCTAGGTGGGCTCCAGTACTAACGTCTCTACTGTGCAGTGTGGCCTAGGTGGGCTCCAGTACTAACGTCTCTACTGTGCAGTGTGGCCTAGGTGGGCTCCAGTACTAACGTCTCTACTGTGCAGTGTGGCCTAGGTGGGCTCCAGTACTAACGTCTCTACTGTGCAGTGTGGCCTAGGTGGGCTCCAGTACTAACGTCTCTACTGTGCAGTGTGGCCTAGGTGGGCTCCAGTACTAACGTCTCTACTGTGCAGTGTGGCCTAGGTGGGCTCCAGTACTAACGTCTCTACTGTGCAGTGTGGCCTAGGTGGGCTCCAGTACTAACGTCTCTACTGTGCAGTGTGGCCTAGGTGGGCTCCAGTACTAACGTCTCTACTGTGCAGTGTGGCCTAGGTGGGCTCCAGTACTAACGTCTCTACTGTGCAGTGTGGCCTAGGTGGGCTCCAGTACTAACGTCTCTACTGTGCAGTGTGGCCTAGGTGGGCTCCAGTACTAACGTCTCTACTGTGCAGTGTGGCCTAGGTGGGCTCCAGTACTAACGTCTCTACTGTGCAGTGTGGCCTAGGTGGGCTCCAGTACTAACGTCTCTACTGTGCAGTGTGGCCTAGGTGGGCTCCAGTACTAACGTCTCTACTGTGCAGTGTGGCCTAGGTGGGCTCCAGTACTAACGTCTCTACTGTGCAGTGTGGCCTAGGTGGGCTCCAGTACTAACGTCTCTACTGTGCAGTGTGGCCTAGGTGGGCTCCAGTACTAACGTCTCTACTGTGCAGTGTGGCCTAGGTGGGCTCCAGTACTAACGTCTCTACTGTGCAGTGTGGCCTAGGTGGGCTCCAGTACTAACGTCTCTACTGTGCAGTGTGGCCTAGGTGGGCTCCAGTACTAACGTCTCTACTGTGCAGTGTGGCCTAGGTGGGCTCCAGTACTAACGTCTCTACTGTGCAGTGTGGCCTAGGTGGGCTCCAGTACTAACGTCTCTACTGTGCAGTGTGGCCTAGGTGGGCTCCAGTACTAACGTCTCTACTGTGCAGTGTGGCCTAGGTGGGCTCCAGTACTAACGTCTCTACTGTGCAGTGTGGCCTAGGTGGGCTCCAGTACTAACGTCTCTACTGTGCAGTGTGGCCTAGGTGGGCTCCAGTACTAACGTCTCTACTGTGCAGTGTGGCCTAGGTGGGCTCCAGTACTAACGTCTCTACTGTGCAGTGTGGCCTAGGTGGGCTCCAGTACTAACGTCTCTACTGTGCAGTGTGGCCTAGGTGGGCTCCAGTACTAACGTCTCTACTGTGCAGTGTGGCCTAGGTGGGCTCCAGTACTAACGTCTCTACTGTGCAGTGTGGCCTAGGTGGGCTCCAGTACTAACGTCTCTACTGTGCAGTGTGGCCTAGGTGGGCTCCAGTACTAACGTCTCTACTGTGCAGTGTGGCCTAGGTGGGCTCCAGTACTAACGTCTCTACTGTGCAGTGTGGCCTAGGTGGGCTCCAGTACTAACGTCTCTACTGTGCAGTGTGGCCTAGGTGGGCTCCAGTACTAACGTCTCTACTGTGCAGTGTGGCCTAGGTGGGCTCCAGTACTAACGTCTCTACTGTGCAGTGTGGCCTAGGTGGGCTCCAGTACTAACGTCTCTACTGTGCAGTGTGGCCTAGGTGGGCTCCAGTACTAACGTCTCTACTGTGCAGTGTGGCCTAGGTGGGCTCCAGTACTAACGTCTCTACTGTGCAGTGTGGCCTAGGTGGGCTCCAGTACTAACGTCTCTACTGTGCAGTGTGGCCTAGGTGGGCTCCAGTACTAACGTCTCTACTGTGCAGTGTGGCCTAGGTGGGCTCCAGTACTAACGTCTCTACTGTGCAGTGTGGCCTAGGTGGGCTCCAGTACTAACGTCTCTACTGTGCAGTGTGGCCTAGGTGGGCTCCAGTACTAACGTCTCTACTGTGCAGTGTGGCCTAGGTGGGCTCCAGTACTAACGTCTCTACTGTGCAGTGTGGCCTAGGTGGGCTCCAGTACTAACGTCTCTACTGTGCAGTGTGGCCTAGGTGGGCTCCAGTACTAACGTCTCTACTGTGCAGTGTGGCCTAGGTGGGCTCCAGTACTAACGTCTCTACTGTGCAGTGTGGCCTAGGTGGGCTCCAGTACTAACGTCTCTACTGTGCAGTGTGGCCTAGGTGGGCTCCAGTACTAACGTCTCTACTGTGCAGTGTGGCCTAGGTGGGCTCCAGTACTAACGTCTCTACTGTGCAGTGTGGCCTAGGTGGGCTCCAGTACTAACGTCTCTACTGTGCAGTGTGGCCTAGGTGGGCTCCAGTACTAACGTCTCTACTGTGCAGTGTGGCCTAGGTGGGCTCCAGTACTAACGTCTCTACTGTGCAGTGTGGCCTAGGTGGGCTCCAGTACTAACGTCTCTACTGTGCAGTGTGGCCTAGGTGGGCTCCAGTACTAACGTCTCTACTGTGCAGTGTGGCCTAGGTGGGCTCCAGTACTAACGTCTCTACTGTGCAGTGTGGCCTAGGTGGGCTCCAGTACTAACGTCTCTACTGTGCAGTGTGGCCTAGGTGGGCTCCAGTACTAACGTCTCTACTGTGCAGTGTGGCCTAGGTGGGCTCCAGTACTAACGTCTCTACTGTGCAGTGTGGCCTAGGTGGGCTCCAGTACTAACGTCTCTACTGTGCAGTGTGGCCTAGGTGGGCTCCAGTACTAACGTCTCTACTGTGCAGTGTGGCCTAGGTGGGCTCCAGTACTAACGTCTCTACTGTGCAGTGTGGCCTAGGTGGGCTCCAGTACTAACGTCTCTACTGTGCAGTGTGGCCTAGGTGGGCTCCAGTACTAACGTCTCTACTGTGCAGTGTGGCCTAGGTGGGCTCCAGTACTAACGTCTCTACTGTGCAGTGTGGCCTAGGTGGGCTCCAGTACTAACGTCTCTACTGTGCAGTGTGGCCTAGGTGGGCTCCAGTACTAACGTCTCTACTGTGCAGTGTGGCCTAGGTGGGCTCCAGTACTAACGTCTCTACTGTGCAGTGTGGCCTAGGTGGGCTCCAGTACTAACGTCTCTACTGTGCAGTGTGGCCTAGGTGGGCTCCAGTACTAACGTCTCTACTGTGCAGTGTGGCCTAGGTGGGCTCCAGTACTAACGTCTCTACTGTGCAGTGTGGCCTAGGTGGGCTCCAGTACTAACGTCTCTACTGTGCAGTGTGGCCTAGGTGGGCTCCAGTACTAACGTCTCTACTGTGCAGTGTGGCCTAGGTGGGCTCCAGTACTAACGTCTCTACTGTGCAGTGTGGCCTAGGTGGGCTCCAGTACTAACGTCTCTACTGTGCAGTGTGGCCTAGGTGGGCTCCAGTACTAACGTCTCTACTGTGCAGTGTGGCCTAGGTGGGCTCCAGTACTAACGTCTCTACTGTGCAGTGTGGCCTAGGTGGGCTCCAGTACTAACGTCTCTACTGTGCAGTGTGGCCTAGGTGGGCTCCAGTACTAACGTCTCTACTGTGCAGTGTGGCCTAGGTGGGCTCCAGTACTAACGTCTCTACTGTGCAGTGTGGCCTAGGTGGGCTCCAGTACTAACGTCTCTACTGTGCAGTGTGGCCTAGGTGGGCTCCAGTACTAACGTCTCTACTGTGCAGTGTGGCCTAGGTGGGCTCCAGTACTAACGTCTCTACTGTGCAGTGTGGCCTAGGTGGGCTCCAGTACTAACGTCTCTACTGTGCAGTGTGGCCTAGGTGGGCTCCAGTACTAACGTCTCTACTGTGCAGTGTGGCCTAGGTGGGCTCCAGTACTAACGTCTCTACTGTGCAGTGTGGCCTAGGTGGGCTCCAGTACTAACGTCTCTACTGTGCAGTGTGGCCTAGGTGGGCTCCAGTACTAACGTCTCTACTGTGCAGTGTGGCCTAGGTGGGCTCCAGTACTAACGTCTCTACTGTGCAGTGTGGCCTAGGTGGGCTCCAGTACTAACGTCTCTACTGTGCAGTGTGGCCTAGGTGGGCTCCAGTACTAACGTCTCTACTGTGCAGTGTGGCCTAGGTGGGCTCCAGTACTAACGTCTCTACTGTGCAGTGTGGCCTAGGTGGGCTCCAGTACTAACGTCTCTACTGTGCAGTGTGGCCTAGGTGGGCTCCAGTACTAACGTCTCTACTGTGCAGTGTGGCCTAGGTGGGCTCCAGTACTAACGTCTCTACTGTGCAGTGTGGCCTAGGTGGGCTCCAGTACTAACGTCTCTACTGTGCAGTGTGGCCTAGGTGGGCTCCAGTACTAACGTCTCTACTGTGCAGTGTGGCCTAGGTGGGCTCCAGTACTAACGTCTCTACTGTGCAGTGTGGCCTAGGTGGGCTCCAGTACTAACGTCTCTACTGTGCAGTGTGGCCTAGGTGGGCTCCAGTACTAACGTCTCTACTGTGCAGTGTGGCCTAGGTGGGCTCCAGTACTAACGTCTCTACTGTGCAGTGTGGCCTAGGTGGGCTCCAGTACTAACGTCTCTACTGTGCAGTGTGGCCTAGGTGGGCTCCAGTACTAACGTCTCTACTGTGCAGTGTGGCCTAGGTGGGCTCCAGTACTAACGTCTCTACTGTGCAGTGTGGCCTAGGTGGGCTCCAGTACTAACGTCTCTACTGTGCAGTGTGGCCTAGGTGGGCTCCAGTACTAACGTCTCTACTGTGCAGTGTGGCCTAGGTGGGCTCCAGTACTAACGTCTCTACTGTGCAGTGTGGCCTAGGTGGGCTCCAGTACTAACGTCTCTACTGTGCAGTGTGGCCTAGGTGGGCTCCAGTACTAACGTCTCTACTGTGCAGTGTGGCCTAGGTGGGCTCCAGTACTAACGTCTCTACTGTGCAGTGTGGCCTAGGTGGGCTCCAGTACTAACGCTCTACTGTGCAGTGTGGCCTAGGTGGCTCCAGTACTAACGCTCTACTGTGCAGTGTGGCCTAGGTGGGCTCAGTACTAACGTCTCTACTGTGCAGTGTTGCCTAGGTGGGCTCAGTTCTAAACGTCCTCTACTGTGCAGTGTGGCCTAGGTGGGCCCAGTACTAACGTCTCTACTGTGCAGTGTGGCCTAGGTGGGCTCCAGTCTAACGTCTCTACTGTGCAGTGTGGCCTAGGTGGGCTCCAGTTCTAACGTCTCTACTGTGCAGTGTGGCCTAGGTGGGCTCCAGTTCTAACGCCTCTACTGTGCAGTGTGGCCTAGGTGGGCTCCAGTACTAACGTCTCTACTGTGCAGTGTGGCCTAGGTGGGCTCCAGTACTAACGTCTCTACTGTGCAGTGTGGCCTAGGTGGGCTCCAGTACTAACGTCTCTACTGTGCAGTGTGGCCTAGGTGGGCTCCAGTACTAACGTCTCTACTGTGCAGTGTGGCCTAGGTGGGCTCCAGTACTAACGTCTCTACTGTGCAGTGTGGCCTAGGTGGGCTCCAGTACTAACGTCTCTACTGTGCAGTGTGGCCTAGGTGGGCTCCAGTACTAACGTCTCTACTGTGCAGTGTGGCCTAGGTGGGCTCCAGTACTAACGTCTCTACTGTGCAGTGTGGCCTAGGTGGGCTCCAGTACTAACGTCTCTACTGTGCAGTGTGGCCTAGGTGGGCTCCAGTACTAACGTCTCTACTGTGCAGTGTGGCCTAGGTGGGCTCCAGTACTAACGTCTCTACTGTGCAGTGTGGCCTAGGTGGGCTCCAGTACTAACGTCTCTACTGTGCAGTGTGGCCTAGGTGGGCTCCAGTACTAACGTCTCTACTGTGCAGTGTGGCCTAGGTGGGCTCCAGTACTAACGTCTCTACTGTGCAGTGTGGCCTAGGTGGGCTCCAGTACTAACGTCTCTACTGTGCAGTGTGGCCTAGGTGGGCTCCAGTACTAACGTCTCTACTGTGCAGTGTGGCCTAGGTGGGCTCCAGTACTAACGTCTCTACTGTGCAGTGTGGCCTAGGTGGGCTCCAGTACTAACGTCTCTACTGTGCAGTGTGGCCTAGGTGGGCTCCAGTACTAACGTCTCTACTGTGCAGTGTGGCCTAGGTGGGCTCCAGTACTAACGTCTCTACTGTGCAGTGTGGCCTAGGTGGGCTCCAGTACTAACGTCTCTACTGTGCAGTGTGGCCTAGGTGGGCTCCAGTACTAACGTCTCTACTGTGCAGTGTGGCCTAGGTGGGCTCCAGTACTAACGTCTCTACTGTGCAGTGTGGCCTAGGTGGGCTCCAGTACTAACGTCTCTACTGTGCAGTGTGGCCTAGGTGGGCTCCAGTACTAACGTCTCTACTGTGCAGTGTGGCCTAGGTGGGCTCCAGTACTAACGTCTCTACTGTGCAGTGTGGCCTAGGTGGGCTCCAGTACTAACGTCTCTACTGTGCAGTGTGGCCTAGGTGGGCTCCAGTACTAACGTCTCTACTGTGCAGTGTGGCCTAGGTGGGCTCCAGTACTAACGTCTCTACTGTGCAGTGTGGCCTAGGTGGGCTCCAGTACTAACGTCTCTACTGTGCAGTGTGGCCTAGGTGGGCTCCAGTACTAACGTCTCTACTGTGCAGTGTGGCCTAGGTGGGCTCCAGTACTAACGTCTCTACTGTGCAGTGTGGCCTAGGTGGGCTCCAGTACTAACGTCTCTACTGTGCAGTGTGGCCTAGGTGGGCTCCAGTACTAACGTCTCTACTGTGCAGTGTGGCCTAGGTGGGCTCCAGTACTAACGTCTCTACTGTGCAGTGTGGCCTAGGTGGGCTCCAGTTCTAACGTCTCTACTGTGCAGTGTGGCCTAGGTGGGCTCCAGTTCTACACGTCTCTACTGTGCAGTGTGGCCTAGGTGGGCTCCAGTACTAACGCCTCTACTGTGCAGTGTGGGCCTAGGTGGGCTCCAGTACTAACGTCTCTACTGTGCAGTGTGGCCTAGGTGGGCTCCAGTATAACGTCTCTACTGTGCAGTGTGGCCTAGGGTGGGCTCCAGTACTAACGTCTCTACTGTGCAGTGTGGCCTAGGTGGGCTCCAAGTACTAACGTCTCTACTTGCAGTGTGGCCTAGGTGGGCTCCAGTACTAACTCCTCTACTGTGCAGTGTGGCCTAGGTGGGCTCCAGTTACTAACGTCTCTACTGTGCAGTGTGGCCTAGGTGGGCTCCAGTTCCTAACGTCTCTACTGTGCAGTGTGGCCTAGGTGGGCTCCAGTTCTAACGCCTCTACTGTGCAGTGTGGCCTAGGTGGGCTCCAGTATCTAACGTCTCTAATGTGCAAGTGTGGCCTAGGTGGGCTCCAGTACTAACGTCTCTACTGTGCAGTGTGGCCTAGGTGGGCTCCAGTACTAACCTCTACTGTGGCAGTGTGGCCTAGGTGGGCTCCAGTCTAACGTCTCTACTGTGCAGTGTGGCCAAGGTGGGCTCCAGTACTAACGTCTCTACTGTGCAGTGTGGCTAGGTGGGCTCCAGTACTAACGTCTCTACTGTGCAGTGTGGCCTAGTGGGCTCCAGTACTAACACCTCACTGTGCAGTGTGGCCTAGGTGGGCTCCAGTACTAACGTCTCTACTGTGGCAGTGTGGCCTAGGTGGGCTCCAGTTCTAACGTCTCTACTGTGCAGTGTGGCCTAGGTGGGCTCCCAGTACTAACGTCTCTACTGTGCAGTGTGGCCTAGGTGGGCTCCAAGTACTAACGCCTCTACTGTGCAGTGTGGCCTAAGGTGGGCTCCAGTACTAACCGCTCTACTGTGCAGTGTGGCCTAGGTGGGCTCCAAGTACTAACGTCTCTACTGTGCAGTGTGGCCTAGGTGGGCTCCAGTACTAACGCCTCTACTGTGCAGTGTGGCCTAGGTGGGCTCCAGTACTAACGTCTCTACTGTGCAGTGTGGCCTAGGTGGGCTCCAGTACTAACGTCTCTACTGTGCAGTGTGGCCTAGGTGGGCTCCAGTACTAACGTCTCTACTGTGCAGTGTGGCCTAGGTGGGCTCCAGTACTAACGTCTCTACTGTGCAGTGTGGCCTAGGTGGGCTCCAGTACTAACGTCTCTACTGTGCAGTGTGGCCTAGGTGGGCTCCAGTACTAACGTCTCTACTGTGCAGTGTGGCCTAGGTGGGCTCCAGTACTAACGTCTCTACTGTGCAGTGTGGCCTAGGTGGGGGCTCCAGTACTAACAACTCTACTGTTGCAGTGTGGCCTAGTGGGCTCCCAGTACTAACGACTACTGTGCAGTGTGGCCTAGGTGGGCTCCAGTACTAACGCCTCTTACTGTGCAGTGGTGGCCTAGGTGGGCTCCAGTTACTGAACACCTCTATACTGTGCAGTGTGGCCCTAGGGTGGGCCCAGTTCTAACGTTCTACTTGAGTGTGCCTAGCAGGGTCGTACTAACCCTCTCTGGTGCACTGTGGGCCTAGGTGGGCTCCATGTACTAATGCCTCTACTGTGCAGTGTTGCCTAGGTGGGCTCCAGTACTACATGTCTACTGTGCAGGTGGGCCTAGGTGGGCTCCAGTTCTAACGTCTCTACTGTGCAGTGTGGCCTAGGTGGGCTCCAGTACAACGCCTCTACTGTGCAGTGTGGCCTAGGTGGGCTCCAGTTACTAACGCCTCTACTGTGCAGTGTGGCCTGGTGGGCTCAGTACTAACGCCTCTACTGTGCAGTGTGGCCTAGGTGGGCTCCAGTACTAACGCTCTACTGTGCAGTGTGGCCTAGGTGGGCTCCAGTACTAACCTCTCTACTGTGCAGTGTGGCCTAGGTGGGCTCCAGTACTAACGCCTCTACTGTGCAGTGTGGCCTAGGTGGGTCCAGTACTAACGCCTCTTACTGTGCAGTGTGGCCTAGGTGGGCTCCAGTACTAACGTCTCTACTGTGCAGTGTGGCCTAGGTGGGCTCCAGTACTAACGTCTCTACTGTGCAGTGTGGCCTAGGTGGGCTCCAGTACTAACGCCTCTACTGTGCAGTGTGGCCTAGGTGGCTCCAGTACTAACGCCTCTACTGTGGCAGTGTGGCCTAGGTGGGCTCCAGTACTAACGCCTCTACTGTGCAGTGTGGCCTAGGGGGCTCCAGTACTAACGTCTCTACTGTGGCAGTGTGGGCCTAGGTGGGCTCCAGTACTAACGCCTCTACTGTGCAGTGTGGCCTAGGTGGGCTCCAGTTCTAACGTCTCTACTGTGCAGTGTGGCCTAGGTGGGCTCCAGTACTAACGCTCTACTGTGCAGTGTGGCCTAGGTGGGCTCCAGTACTAACGCCTCTACTGTGCAGTGTGGCCTAGGTGGGCTCCAGTACTAACGCCTCTACTGTGCAGTGTGGCCTAGGTGGGCTCCAGTACTAACGTCTCTACTGTGCAGTGTGGCCTAGGTGGGCTCCAGTACTAACACCTCTACTGTGCAGTGTGGCCTAGGTGGGCTCCAGTACTAACATCTCTACTGTGGCAGTGTGGCCTAGGTGGGCTCCAGTACTAACGTCTCTACTGTGCAGTGTGGCCTAGGTGGGCTCCAGTACTAACGTCCTCTACTGTGCAGTGTGGCCTAGGTGGGCTCCAGTACTAACGTCTCTACTGTGCAGTTGTGGCCTAGGTGGGCTCCAGTTCCTAACGTCTCTACTGTGCAGTGTGGCCTAGGTGGGCTCCAGTTCTAACGTCTCTACTGTGGCAGTGTGGCCTAGGTGGCTCCAGTACTAACGCCTCTACTGTGCAGTGTGGCCTAGGTGGGCTCCAGTACTAACGCCTCTACTGTGGCAGTGTGGCCTAGGTGGGCTCCAGTACTAACACGCTCTACTGTGCAGTGTGGCCTAGGTGGGCTTCCAGTACTAACGTCTCTACTGTGGCAGTGTGGCCTAGGTGGGCTCCAAGTACTAACGCCTCTACTACTGTGCAGTGTGGCCTAGGTGGGCTCCAGTACTAACGTCTCTACTGTGCAGTGTGGGCCTAGGTGGGCTCCAGTACTACAGCCTCTACTGTGCAGTGTGGCCTAGGTGGGCTCCAGTACTAACGTCTCTACTGTGCAGTGTGGCCTAGGTGGGCTCCAGTCACTAGACGTTCTCTACTGTGCAGTGTGGCCTAGGTGGGCTCCAGTACTAACGTCCTCTACTGTGCAGTGTGGCCTAGGTGGGCTCCAGTACTAACGCCTCTACTGTGCAGTGTGGCCTAGGTTGGGCTCCAGTACTAACGCTCTACTGTGCAGTGTGGCCTAGGTGGGCTCCAGTACTAACACCTCTACTGTGCAGTGTGGCCTAGGTGGGCCTCCAGTCTACACCCTCTACTGTGGCAGTGTGGCCTAGGTGGGCTCCAGTACTAACTGTCTCTACTGTGCAGTGTGGCCTAGGTGGGCTCCAGTACTAACTCTCCTACTGTGCAGTGTGTGCCTAGGTGGGCTCCAGTACTAACGCTCTACTGTGCAGTGTGGCCAAGGTGGGCCCTCCAGTACTAACGTCCTCTACTGTGCAGTGTGGCCTAAGGTGGGCTCCAGTACTAACGTCTCTACTGTGCAGTGTGGCCTAGGTGGGCTCCAGTTACTAACGTTCTCTATGTGCAGTGTGGCCTAGGTGGGCTCCAGTACTAACGTCTCTATGTGCAGTGTTGCTAGGTGGGCTCCAGTACTAACGTCTCTACTGGCTGCAGTGCTGGCCTAGGTGGGCTCCAGTACTAACACCTCTACTGTGCAGTGTGGCCAATGTGGGCTCCAGTACTAACGTCTCTACTGTGCAGTGTGGTCTAGTGGGCTCCAGTACTAATGTCTCTACTGTGCAGTGTGGCCTAGGTGGGCTCCAGTACTAACGTCTCTACTGTGCAGTGTGGCTAGGGTTGGGCTCCAGTTCTAAGCGCTCTACTGTGCAGTGTGGCCTAGGTGGGCTCCAGTTCTAACGTCTCTACTGTGCAGTGTGCCAAGGTGGGCTCCAGTACTAACGTCTCTTACTGTGCAGTGTGGCCAAGGTGGGCTCCAGTACTAACACCTCTACTGTTGGAGTTGGGCCTAGGTGGGCTCCAGTACTAACACCTCTACTGTGCAGTGTGGCCTAGGTGGGCTCCAGTACTAACGTCTCTACTGTGCAGTGTGGCCTAGGTGGGCTCCAGTACTAAGCCTCTACTGTGGCAGTGTGGCCTAGGTGGGCTCCAGTACTACGTCTCTACTGTGCAGTGTGGCCTAGGGGGCTCCAGTACTAACGTCTTCTACTGTGCAGTGTGGCCTAGGTGGGCTCCAGTACTAACGTCTCTACTGTGCAGTGTGGCCTAGGTGGGCTCCAGTACTAACGCCTCTACTGTGCAGTGTGGCCTAGGTGGGCTCCAGTACTAACACCTCTACTGTGCAGTGTGCCTAGGTGGGCTCCAGTAAACAACCTCTACTGTGCAGTGTGGCCTAGGTGGGCTCCAGTACTAACGTCTCTACTGTGCAGTGTGGCCTAGGTGGGCTCCAGTACTAACGTCTCTACTGTGCAGTGTGGCCTCAGGTGGGCTCCAGTACTAACGTCTCTACTGTGCAGTGTGGCCTAGGTGGGCTCCAGTACTAACGTCTCTACTGTGCAGTGTGGCCTAGGTGGGCTCCAGTACTAACGTCTCTACTGTGCAGTGTGGCCTAGGTGGGCTCCAGTACTAACGTCTCTACTGTGCAGTGTGGCCTAGGTGGGCTCCGTACTAACGCCTCTACTGTGCAGTGTGGCCTAGGTGGGCTCCAGTACTAACACCTCTACTGTGCAGTGTGGCCTAGGTGGGCTCCAGTACTAACGTCTCTACTGTGCAGTGTGGCCTAGGTGGGCTCCAGTACTAACGTCTCTACTGTGCAGTGTGGCCAAGGTGGGCTCCAGTACTAACGTCTCTACTGTGCAGTGTGGCCAATGTGGGCTCCAGTACTAACGTCTCTACTGTGCATGTGTGGCCTAGGTGGGCTCCAGTACTAATGTCCTCTACTGTGCAGTGTGGCCTAGGTGGGCTCCAGTTCTAACGTCTCTACTGTGCAGTGTGGCCTAGGTGGGCTCCAGTTCTAACGTCTCTACTGTGCAGTGTGGCCTAGGTGGGCTCCAGTTCTAACACCTCTACTGTGCAGTGTGGCCTAGGTGGGCTCCAGTACTAACACCTCTACTGTGCAGTGTGGCCTAGGTGGGCTCCAGTACTAACGTCTCTACTGTGCAGTGTGGCCAAGGTGGGCTCCAGTACTAACGTCTCTACTGTGCAGTGTGGCCAAGGTGGGCTCCAGTACTAACGTCTCTACTGTGCAGTGTGGCCAATGTGGGCTCCAGTACTAACGTCTCTACTGTGCATTGTGGCCTAGGTGGGCTCCAGTACTAATGCCTCTACTGTGCAGTGTGGTCTAGGTGGGCTCCAGTTCTAACGTCTCTACTGTGCAGTGTGGCCTAGGTGGGCTCCAGTTCTAACGCCTCTACTGTGCAGTGTGGCCTAGGTGGGCTCCAGTACTAACGCCTCTACTGTGCAGTGTGGCCTAGGTGGGCTCCAGTACTAACGCCTCTACTGTGCAGTGTGGCCTAGGTGGGCTCCAGTACTAACACCTGTACTGTGCAGTGTGGCCTAGGTGGGCTCCAGTACTAACGCCTCTACTGTGCAGTGTGGCCAAGGTGGGCTCCAGTACTAACGTCTCTACTGTGCAGTGTGGCCTAGGTGGGCTCCAGTACTAACGCCTCTACTGTGCAGTGTGGCCTAGGTGGGCTCCAGTTCTAACGTCTCTACTGTGCATTGTGGCCTAGGTGGGCTCCAGTACTAATGCCTCTACTGTGCAGTGTGGTCTAGGTGGGCTCCAGTTCTAACGTCTCTACTGTGCAGTGTGGCCTAGGTGGGCTCCAGTTCTAACGCCTCTACTGTGCAGTGTGGCCTAGGTGGGCTCCAGTACTAACGCCTCTACTGTGCAGTGTGGCCTAGGTGGGCTCCAGTACTAACGCCTCTACTGTGCAGTGTGGCCTAGGTGGGCTCCAGTACTAACATCTCTACTGTGCAGTGTGGCCTAGGTGGGCTCCAGTTCTAACGTCTCTACTGTGCAGTGTGGCCTAGGTCGGCTCCAGTTCTAACGCCTCTACTGTGCAGTGTGGCCTAGGTGGGCTCCAGTTCTAACGCCTCTACTGTGCAGTGTGGCCTAGGTGGGCTCCAGTTCTAACGTCTCTACTGTGCAGTGTGGCCTAGGAGGGCTCCAGTTCTAACGTCTCTACTGTGCAGTGTGGCCTAGGTAGGCTCCAGTACTAACGCCTCTACTTTGCAGTGTGGCCTAGGTGGGCTCCAGTACTAACGCCTCTACTGTGCAGTGTGGCCTAGGTGGGCTCCAGTCACTAACGTATCTACCGTGCAGTGTGGCCTAGGTGGGCTCCAGTACTAACACCTCTACTGTGCAGTGTGGCCTAGGTGGGCTCCAGTACTAACATACCTTAAGGGAAGATTTCGGCAGGTGCCATATGGTTAGTGCGAAAGTCCATATTGCAAATGTACGGTCCCTTACTAGACGTCCGAAATCATTTGTAAAATTCGCGGACGGCGTCGGGCCGAGCGGCAGGGCCGGACCTACCGGGAAGTCATCAAATGAACTTTGTCGGACATTCGGTTTCCGTTTTACAAAAATAATAAGATTTTGGTCATTTTGCCGCTGTCCCGGAAATTCCCACAAGAGGGCATAAGCAATCATATTGCAATTGGACAAAACATCACGATTCACGACGGGGCCTTATCTCGAAAACTGAAAATATTTCAAAGCCGAAACTCGGTGAGCGTAGGTTTGGCATAACGGGCAGTTGGCCCCGAACAAGATGGCGTCTAGGCCTCAACGGTTTTTGAGTTATGGCCATTTATCTGGGATTAAAGGTCCAAAATGAAAATAGAGAAATTATTTTTCCACTTCACGTCAAAGTCAAGGAGCCTCCGGTGTCAATAAAAAAAAAAACAGCCATTTATCTATCGTCATTTAAGAGAAATCGTACAACGACAGATTGGTGATGTTCACGGATAGGTGTTTTTTTTTTTCAACGGTTACAGATCCAGTTGCAGGGTGTTCTTACGAATCTTTTTAAAGTGTGCTGCGGAGCTCTGCGAGATTTCTGTGATTTTTTATGATTTTCTGAAATAACACACACTCCCTAAACCCTCCGTAAATAACTCAGTTCTTAACGTAAAGACTTAAAACTCAGGATTATGTAAAGGCATACCTCAATCAGGATATGAGTTTATTTATAGCTTCCTGTGCCAACCGGAAGTGCCTTAAATGGTGTCACAGTGGCATTTTCCAAGGGTTAAATAGGTCAGATCTTTTCAAAACTTCATATGTGTGATTAGGCAACCCCCATAAACTGTACGTCAGTCATTTCTCCCAACAGATGTCAAAGAAAAGCTCTCTCTCACACACACACACACAGAAACACACACACAGCAAGGATGGAGTGACAAAGTGCGGTGCTTAAAGACACACAAAGCCTACAATGGCATTTCCATATTCTCTAGGCCGTGCCGAGTTCAACAAGATGCCCCGCTTGACCGTAGCTCGCTCGGTCTAAGCACAGCGACCATTAGAAAAGTAGGCCCAAAATGAAGGCTGGCCCTCAATGTGATTTGTTTTTGGGTGACAGTGAGAGAACCGTTAAGGTGAGAAGCACAATTCGACCTCAGGAACGTACCTGAGGTCCTCCCGATCCGTGCAAGCCTAACGTTGACCGTGTGGCATTAACCCTTAATAGTTAAAAGAAGGTGTTTACTTCAAAGAGTTTGCATTGACTTCTCTCCCCATAGGAATACATTGCCTGCACCCCTAAATTCAACCTGAAGCCTATGTGGGTTATGAATGCCTTATGAACCTGTCTTCTATGACAGTCCATCAGACCACTATGAGGTCTACCTGTGCCAATTCTAAGCTTCCTGAAGCAAACGGAAGTGGTTAAATTAACCCAAAAGGTGTTTTGATGTACATAACCTTCAAAGGTGAAAATGACTACATTCAACCCTGTGTAGATCGTAGATCAGTCAATTCTTAACTTAAAGACTTAAAACTCAGGATTCTGTAAGTTTCTATGTCAATCAAGACATGTGTTTACTTATAGCTTCCTGTGCCAACCGGAAGTGCCTTTAATTGGGTCACACTGTCTGTTTTGAAGGGTTAGAAAAGTCACATCTCTCCAAAACTTCATATGTGTGACTAGGTAACCCTCATGAACTGTAAATCAGTCATTTCTCCCAACAGATGTCAAAGAAAAGCTTTCACATACACACACAGCAAGGATGGAGTGATAAAGTGCGGTGCTCAAAGACACAGAGAGCAGGCAATGGCATAAACATAATCTCTAGGCCGTGCCGAGTTCAACGAGATATCCCGCTTGACCGTAGCTCGCTCGGTCTAGGCGCAGCGACCATTAGAAAAGTAGGCCCAAAATGAAGCCTGCCCCACAACGTCATTTGCTTTTGGGTGACAGTGAGAGAACCGTTAGGGTGAGAAGCACAATTCGACCTCAGGTACGTTCCTAAGGTCCTCCCGATCTGTGCAAGCCTAACATTGACCGTGTGGCATTAACCCTTAATAGTTAAAAGAGGGTGTTTACTTCAAAGAGTTTGCATTGACTTCTCTCCCCATAGGAATACATTGCCTGCACCCCTAAATTCAACCTGAAGCCTATGTGGGTTATGAATGTCGTATGAACCTGTCTTCGATGACAGTCCATCAGGCCACTACGAGGTCTACCTGTGTTGATTCTAAGCTTCCTGGACCAACCGGAAGTGGTTAAAATCACCCTAAAAGTGTTTATCCATACCCTGCCTGCAGTTTGATAGACATAGTGCATTCAACCCTGTGTAAATCAGTCAATTCTTAACGTAAGGACTTAAAACTCAGGATTCTGTAAAAGCATACCCCAGTGAGGATATGTGTTGATTTATAGCTTCCTGTGCCAACCGGAAGTGTCATAATTGGTGTCTCTTGGGCTGTTTCGAGGGGTTAAAAAAGTCAGATCTTTCCAAAACTTCATATATGTGATTAGGCAACCCCCATGAACTGTAAATCAGTCATTTTTCCCATAAAATTTCAAAGGAAAAATAAATCACCCTAAAACACAACTTGGATGGAGGGACGTATTGGGGTGCGTAGAGACAGACAGTGACTGCAATAGTTAGCTTTGTTCGAGCTAAAAAAGAACCGTCAGACCTAGAGTTCCGAAACTTTAGAATCCTGTTCTAGACCTCCGGTCAATAGTGCATGGTGAGTTACGTGGCTCTAGAAGGTTCTCGGACCGAGAAACAGCCTCGTACATTTGCAATGACTTCAATTCATTTTGACCGTTACGAAAATGACGACATTTAGAAAAGTCTCAGAGACGCAAGGCTAGGTGCATTGAAACCGGCTCGGCCCATAGAGACAGATCCCAACGTTTCTGTCCGATAGCTCATTCAAGGACCCCGTAGCAAGGCATGGAAAAAAGTGGATTTTCAGCACCAATTAGGGTTTTACTCGGGCACCGAAGGACCTATCGAGCCGAAACTCGGGATTCGGGGTCGCCTCACATAGGCCTACACATAATGTCCGACCTGGACCCGCAGCTAGAACGTAACTATGTGTTTTACGTTTTTATTATGTTTTAAACCAAAGGCGCTGTGAATTATGGGCCTGCTCTGACATATGTGATAGTTGGCTTCTAAATGAGTAGGAAAAAGTGGGTTTGGTGTCAATTGATATCAGTTTGGTGTCATAATGACATCTAATTGACTGATGGACACTGACTTGCTAGTTGACTTTTGTACATTTGCAATGTGTTTAAACGGAGAGGGACCATCACCAAAATGGCATTCTGAAATCAACACAAAAAATGGCATCACCACAGTCTCCAGACTGTGCCGAGTTCAACGAGACGCCCCGCTTGACCGTAGCTCGTTCTGAGTGCAGCAACTTTGAAAAAAAGAAGGCCCAAAATGCATTTAACGGTCATTCTGATTTTAATGCCCGCTATAGGAGCACCCTACTACGGCCCTCTTTCACTCAGGGCCGTCCTGGGTGCTTTATGGACTGTTAGCCAAGTGCTGGAGGAGGAAATAGACCCGTGCACCTGGTGATTGAAAACGTGCATCTGGTAACCCAAGAGGAAATAGACCCGTGCACCTGGTGATTGAAAACGTGCATCTGGTAACCCAAAAATTCAAATATGGTCCTAAATGCATTTAAGGGTCATTCTGATATTAATGCCCGCTATGGAAACACCCTACTACGGCCCTCTCTCTGTCGGGGGCGACCTGAGTGCATTATGGACACTTTGAAATTTCACGATGGATACTGATTGTTGTGCACCCGGTAACCCAAAAATACAAATATGGTCCTAAATGCATTTAACGGTCATTCTGATTTTAATGCCCGCTATAGGAGCACCCTACTACGGCCCTCTTTCACTCAGGGCCGTCCTGGGTGCTTTATGGACTGTTAGACAAGTGCTGGAGGAGTAAATAGAGCCGTGCACCTGGTGATTGAAAACGTGCATCTGGTAACCCAAAAATTCAAATATGGTCCTAAATGCATTTAAGGGTCATTCTGATTTTAATGCCCGCTATAGGAGCACCCTACTACGGCCCTCTTTCACTCAGGGCCGACCTGGGTGCTTTATGGACTGTTAGCCAAGTGCTGGAGGAGGAAATAGACCCGTGCACCTGGTGATTGAAAACGTGCATCTGGTAACCCAAGAGGAAATAGACCCGTGCACCTGGTGATTGAAAACGTGCATCTGGTAACCCAAAAATTCAAATATGGTCCTAAATGCATTTAAGGGTCATTCTGATATTAATGCCCGCTATGGAAACACCCTACTACGGCCCTCTCTCTGTCAGGGGTGACCTGAGTGCATTATGGACACTTTGAAATTTCACGATGGATACTGATTGTTGTGCATCTGGTAACCCAAAAATTTAAAGATTGTGAATAAGAAGACACAGAGAGGCTTAAAAAGTTAAACTCTCTCTCATGGGATGAAGGGACATACAGGCCTAAAGGCCAAACACCCCTAACCAGGTTATAACCCAAAAGGTGTTTTGATGTACATAACCTTCAAAGGTGAAAATGACTACATTCAACCCTGTGTAGATCGTAGATCAGTCAATTCTTAACTTAAAGACTTAAAACTCAGGATTCTGTAAGTTTCTATGTCAATCAAGACATGTGTTTACTTATAGCTTCCTGTGCCAACCGGAAGTGCCTTTAATTGGGTCACACTGTCTGTTTTGAAGGGTTAGAAAAGTCACATCTCTCCAAAACTTCATATGTGTGACTAGGTAACCCTCATGAACTGTAAATCAGTCATTTCTCCCAACAGATGTCAAAGAAAAGCTTTCACATACACACACAGCAAGGATGGAGTGATAAAGTGCGGTGCTCAAAGACACAGAGAGCAGGCAATGGCATAAACATAATCTCTAGGCCGTGCCGAGTTCAACGAGATATCCCGCTTGACCGTAGCTCGCTCGGTCTAGGCGCAGCGACCATTAGAAAAGTAGGCCCAAAATGAAGCCTGCCCCACAACGTCATTTGCTTTTGGGTGACAGTGAGAGAACCGTTAGGGTGAGAAGCACAATTCGACCTCAGGTACGTTCCTAAGGTCCTCCCGATCCGTGCAAGCCTAACGTTGACCGTGTGGCATTAACCCTTAATAGTTAAAAGAGGGTGTTTACTTCAAAGAGTTTGCATTGACTTCTCTCCCCATAGGAATACATTGCCTGCACCCCTAAATTCAACCTGAAGCCTATGTGGGTTATGAATGTTGTATGAACCTGTCTTCGATGACAGTCCATCAGGCCACTACGAGGTCTACCTGTGTTGATTCTAAGCTTCCTGGACCAACCGGAAGTGGTTAAAATCACCCTAAAAGTGTTTATCCATACCCTGCCTGCAGTTTGATAGACATAGTGCATTCAACCCTGTGTAAATCAGTCAATTCTTAACGTAAGGACTTAAAACTCAGGATTCTGTAAAAGCATACCCCAGTGAGGATATGTGTTGATTTATAGCTTCCTGTGCCAACCGGAAGTGTCATAATTGGTGTCTCTTGGGCTGTTTCGAGGGGTTAAAAAAGTCAGATCTTTCCAAAACTTCATATATGTGATTAGGCAACCCCCGTGAACTGTAAATCAGTCATTTTTCCCATAAAATTTCAAAGGAAAAATAAATCACCCTAAAACACAACTTGGATGGAGGGACGTATTGGGGTGCGTAGAGACAGACAGTGACTGCAATAGTTAGCTTTGTTCGAGCTAAAAAAGAACCGTCAGACCTAGAGTTCCGAAACTTTAGAATCCTGTTCTAGACCTCCGGTCAATAGTGCGTGGTGAGTTACGTGGCTCTAGAAGGTTCTCGGACCGAGAAACAGCCTCGTACATTTGCAATGACTTCAATTCATTTTGACCGTTACGAAAATGACGACATTTAGAAAAGTCTCAGAAACGCAAGACTAGGTGCATTGCGACCGTCTCGTTCCATAGAGACGGACCCCAACGTTTCTGTCCGATAGGTCATTCAAGGACCCCGTAGCAAGTCATGGAAAAAAGTGGATTTTCAGCACCAATTAGGGTTTTGCTCGGACACCAAATGACCGATCGAGCCGAAACTTGGGATTCGGGGTCGCCTCAGCTAGGCCTACACATAACATAAGAAATGGACCCGCAGCTAGAACGTAACTACGTGTTTTATGTTTTTTTATTGGTTTGAACCGAAGGCTTTGTGAATTTTGGGCCAGCTCTGAAGTATGTGATAGTTGGCTACTAAACGAGTTGGAAAAAGTGGGTTTGGTGTCAGTTTGTATCAGTTTGGTGTCAGAATGATATCTAATTGACTGACGGACGGTGACTTGCTGGTGACTCTTGTCCATTTGCAATATGTTTAAACAGTGAGGTACCATCACCAAAGTGACATTCTGAAATCAACCCTAACGAGCGACTGAGATTAACCAGAATCACTGCCCAGCCATCCCGAGTTCATCGGGCCAGTCAATTTCACATTCCTGCAGGATTTTTATAGCATGACAAATTCGTGATGGTACCTGCCCATTGAACCATATTGCAAATGCCCAGTGACTTTGCTAAAGTAAGAAAACATAAACAAATGGACATAATGAAATCACCATATTTTTATTTTTGGGTTACCAGTTGCACAACAATGCACGTACACTTGCAATATGATTCAACAGTGAAAAACATCACAAAATGGACATGATGAAGTCAACACAACGAGCGATGGAAAGGAGCAACTATCACTGCCAGGCCATCCTGTGTTCATCAGGCCAGTCAATTTCACATTCCTTGAGGATTTTTATAGCATGACAAATTCGTGATGGTACCTGCCCATTGAACCATATTGCAAATGCCCAGTGACTTTGCAAAAGTAAGAAAACATAAACAAATGGACATAATGAAATCACCATATTTTTATTTTTGGGTTACCAGTTGCACAACAATGCACGTACACTTGCAATATGATTCAACAGTGAAAAAACATCACAAAATGGACATGATGAAGTCAACACAACGAGCGATGGAAAGGAGCAACTATCACTGCCAGGCCATCCTGTGTTCATCAGGCCAGTCAATTTCACATTCCTTGAGGATTTTTATAGCATGACAAATTCGTGATGGTACCTGCCCATTGAACCATATTGCAAATGCCCAGTGACTTTGCAAAAGTAAGAAAACATAAACAAATGGACATAATGAAATCACCATATTTTTATTTTTGGGTTACCAGTTGCACAACAATGCACGTACACTTGCAATATGATTCAACAGTGAAAAAACATCACAAAATGTACATGATGAAGTCAACACAACGAGCGATGGAAAGGAGCAACTATCACTGCCAGGCCATCCTGTGTTCATCAGGCCAGTCAATTTCACATTCCTTGAGGATTTTTATAGCATGACAAATTCGTGATGGTACCTGCCCATTGAACCATATTGCAAATGCCAGTGACTTTGCAAAAGTAAGAAAACATAAACAAATGGACATAATGAAATCACCATATTTTTATTTTTGGGTTACCAGTTGCACAACAATGCACGTACACTTGCAATATGATTAAACAGTGAAAAAAATCACAAAATGGACATGATGAAGTCAACACAATGAGCGATGGAAAGGAGCAACTATCACTGCCAGGCCATCCTGTGTTCATCAGGCCAGTCAATTTCACATTCCTTGAGGATATTTATAGCATGACAAATTCGTGATGGTACCTGCCCATTGAACCATATTGCAAATGCCAGTGACTTTGCAAAAGTAAGAAAACATAAACAAATGGACATAATGAAATCACCATATTTTTATTTTTGGGTTACCAGTTGCACAACAATGCACGTACACTTGCAATATGATTAAACAGTGAAAAAACATCACAAAATGGACATGATGAAGTCAACACAATGAGCGATGGAAAGGAGCAACTATCACTGCCAGGCCATCCCGAGTTCATCTGGCCAGTGAATTTTGCATTTCTGCAGGATTTTTGAGCATGTCAAATTGCATATGGTTAATGCCCATTGAACCATATTGCAAATGCCCGTACACTTGCAATATGATTAAACAGTGAAAAAACATCACAAAATGGACATGATGAAGTCAACACAATGAGCGATGGAAAGGAGCAACTATCACTGCCAGGCCATCCCGAGTTCATCTGGCCAGTCAATTTTGCATTTCTGCAGGATTTTTGAGCATGTCAAATTTCATATGGTAAATGCCCATTGAACCATATTGCAAATGCCCGTACACTTGCAATATGATTAAACAGTGAAAAAACATCACAAAATGGACATGATGAAGTCAACACAATGAGCGATGGAAAGGAGCAACTATCACTGCCAGGCCATCCCGAGTTCATCTGGCCAGTCAATTTTGCATTTCTGCAGGATTTTTGAGCATGTCAAATTTCATATGGTAAATGCCCATTGAACCATATTGCAAATGCCCGTACACTTGCAATATGATTAAACAGTGAAAAAACATCACAAAATGGACATGATGAAGTCAACACAATGAGCGATGGAAAGGAGCAACTATCACTGCCAGGCCATCCCGAGTTCATCTGGCCAGTCAATTTTGCATTTCTGCAGGATTTTTGAGCATGTCAAATTTCATATGGTAAATGCCCATTGAACCATATTGCAAATGCCCGTACACTTGCAATATGATTAAACAGTGAAAAAACATCACAAAATGGACATGATGAAGTCAACACAATGAGCGATGGAAAGGAGCAACTATCACTGCCAGGCCATCCCGAGTTCATCTGGCCAGTCAATTTTGCATTTCTGCAGGATTTTTGAGCATGTCAAATTTCATATGGTAAATGCCCATTGAACCATATTGCAAATGCCCGTACACTTGCAATATGATTAAACAGCGAAAAAACATCACAAAATGGACATGATGAAGTCAACACAATGAGCGATGGAAAGGAGCAACTATCACTGCCAGGCCATCCCGAGTTCATCTGGCCAGTCAATTTTGCATTTCTGCAGGATTTTTGAGCATGTCAAATTTCATATGGTAAATGCCCATTGAACCATATTGCAAATGCCCGTACACTTGCAATATGATTAAACAGTGAAAAAACATCACAAAATGGACATGATGAAGTCAACACAATGAGCGATGGAAAGGAGCAACTATCACTGCCAGGCCATCTCGAGTTCATCTGGCCAGTCAATTTTGCATTTCTGCAGGATTTTTGAGCATGTCAAATTTCATATGGTAAATGCCCATTGAACCATATTGCAAATGCCCGTACACTTGCAATATGATTAAACAGCGAAAAAACATCACAAAATGGACATGATGAAGTCAACACAATGAGCGATTGAAAGGAGCAACTATCACTGTCAGGCCATCCCGAGTTCATCTGGCCAGTCAATTTTGCATTTCTGCAGGATTTTTGAGCATGTCAAATTTCTTATGGTATTTGGCCCCAAAAAAACACATGATGAATTGACAAAAAATTGAAACAATTTCGAAAAACGGTCCAGAAAGAACTTTTTTACGAGGGTGATAAGTTTTTAAAAAAGTTCAAATTTTCGACTTTTGACTTCATATGAAATCACATTGTAAATGGACAAAACATATTTCTTATGCGCATGTAAAAATAAAATAAAAATTTGGCTAATAAAATTGGACAAAAGTATGTTGATACAGTTCTTATACATGTGTAATTGACACAAAAATGGAAAGAATTTTGAAAAACGGTCTAGAAAGCACTTTTTTAAGGGTGTGTGAAGTTTTTTACAACATTTTGACATTTTTGACTTTTGACTTTTGACTTCCTATGAAATCACATTGTAAATGGACAAAACATATTTCTTATGCGCATGTAAAAAAAAAAAAATTATGCTAATAAAATTGGACAAAAGTATATTCATACAGTTCTTACACATGTGTAATTGACAAAAAAATCGAAAGAATTTTGAAAAACGGTCCAGAAAGCACTTTTTTAAGGGTGTGTGAAGTTTTTTACTAAATTTTGACTTTTTTGACTTTTGACTTTTGACTTCCTATGAAATCACATTGTAAATGGACAAAACATATTTCTTATGCGCATGTAAAAAAAAAAAAATTATGCTAATAAAATTGGACAAAAGTATATTCATACAGTTCTTACACATGTGTAATTGACAAAAAAATCGAAAGAATTTTGAAAAACGGTCCAGAAAGCACTTTTTTAAGGGTGTGTGAAGTTTTTTACTAAATTTTGACTTTTTTGACTTTTGACTTTTGACTTCCTATGAAATCACATTGTAAATGGACAAAACATATTTCTTATGCGCATGTAAAAAAAAAAGTATGTATATTCATACAGTTCTTACACATGTGTAATTGACAAAAAAATCAAAAGAATTTCGAAAAACGGTCCAGAAAGCACTTTTTTAAGGGGTGATAATTTTTGACAAAAAAATCATTTTTTCAAAATTTTGCTTTTGGATGTTGACTTGATGTCCATTTCCAATATGAAAAACTACGGTGTAGCGCACTCACCCCCTGTTGGATTTTTGAAGTGTTACAACTGGCAATAGCCATATGACATTTGCCATCAACTTTGCACGAATTGGCGTCCAATTGGGTGGTATTGTCCAATGTGTATATGTTTCGTACGGTGCCAATGTGTTGCCATTCATTTTTGTCCACTTCAGGGGGGTCTTCCCTTACACCTCTACTGTGCAGTGTGGCCTAGGTGGGCTCCAGTTCTAACGTCTCTACAGTGCAGTGTGGCCTAGGTTGGGCTCCAGTTCTAACGCCTCTACTGTGCAGTGTGGCCTAGGTGGGCTCCAGTACTAACACCTCTACTGTGCAGTGTGGCCTAGGTGGGCTCCAGTACTAACACCTCTACTGTGCAGTGTGGCCTAGGTGGGCTCCAGTACTAACGCCTCTACTGTGCAGTGTGGCCAAGGTGGGCTCCAGTACTAACGTCTCTACTGTGCAGTGTGGCCTAGGTGGGCTCCAGTACTAACACCTCTACTGTGCAGTGTGGCCAATGTGGGCTCCAGTACTAACGTCTCTACTGTGCAGTGTGGCCTAGGTGGGCTCCAGTCACTAACGTCTCTACTGTGCAGTGTGGCCTAGGTGGGCTCCAGTACTAACACCTCTACTGTGCAGTGTGGCCTAGGTGGGCTCCAGTACTAACGCCTCTACTGTGCAGTGTGGCCTAGGTGGGCTCCAGTACTAACGTCTCTACTGTCCAGTGTGGACTAGGTGGGCTCCAGTACTAACGCCTCTACTGTGCAGTGTGGCCTAGGTGGGCTCCAGTACTAACGCCTCTACTGTGCAGTGTGGCCTAGGTGGGCTCCAGTACTAACGCCTCTACTGTGCAGTGTGGCCTAGGTGGGCTCCAGTACTAACGCCTCTACTGTGCAGTGTGGCCAAGGTGGGCTCCAGTACTAACGCCTCTACTGTGCAGTGTGGCCAAGGTGGGCTCCAGTACTAACGTCTCTACTGTGCAGTGTGGCCTAGGTGGGCTCCAGTACTAACGTCTCTACTGTGCAGTGTGGCCTAGGTGGGCTCCAGTACTAACATCTCTACTGTGCAGTGTGGCCTAGGTGGGCTCCAGTTCTAACGTCTCTACTGTGCAGTGTGGCCTAGGTCGGCTCCAGTTCTAACGCCTCTACTGTGCAGTGTGGCCTAGGTGGACTCCAGTTCTAACGCCTCTACTGTGCAGTGTGGCCTAGGTGGGCTCCAGTTCTAACGTCTCTACTGTGCAGTGTGGCCTAGGAGGGCTCCAGTTCTAACGTCTCTACTGTGCAGTGTGGCCTAGGTAGGCTCCAGTACTAACGCCTCTACTTTGCAGTGTGGCCTAGGTGGGCTCCAGTACTAACGCCTCTACTGTGCAGTGTGGCCTAGGTGGGCTCCAGTCACTAACGTATCTACCGTGCAGTGTGGCCTAGGTGGGCTCCAGTACTAACACCTCTACTGTGCAGTGTGGCCTAGGTGGGCTCCAGTACTAACACCTCTACTGTGCAGTGTGGCCTAGGTGGGCTCCAGTTCTAACATCTCTACTGTGCAGTGTGGCCTAGGTGGGCTCCAGTACTAATGTCTCTACTGTGCAGTGTGGCCTAGGTGGGCTCCAGTTCTAACATCCCTACTGTGCAGTGTGGCCTAGGTGGGCTCCAGTACTAATGCCTCTACTGTGCAGTGTGGTCTAGGTGGGCTCCAGTACTAACGTCTCTACTGTGCAGTGTGGCCTAGGTGGGCTCCAGTTCTAACGTCTCTACTGTGCAGTGTGGCCTAGGTGGGCTCCAGTACTAACGCCTCTACTGTGCAGTGTGGCCTAGGTGGGCTCCAGTACTAACGCCTCTACTGTGCAGTGTGGCCTAGGTGGGCTCCAGTACTAACGCCTCTACTGTGCAGTGTGGCCTAGGTGGGCTCCAGTACTAACCTCTACTGTGCAGTGTGGCCTAGGTGGGCTCCAGTACTAACGTCTCTACTGTGCAGTGTGGCCTAGGTGGGCTCCAGTACTAACGCCTCTACTGTGCAGTGTGGCCTAGGTGGGCTCCAGTACTAACGTCTCTACTGTGCAGTGTGGCCTAGGTGGGCTCCAGTACTAACGCCTCTACTGTGCAGTGTGGCCTAGGTGGGCTCCAGTACTAACGTGGCCTAGGTGGGCTCCAGTACTAACGCCTCTACTGTGCAGTGTGGCCTAGGTGGGCTCCAGTACTAACGTCTCTACTGTGCAGTGTGGCCTAGGTGGGCTCCAGTACTAACGCCTCTACTGTGCAGTGTGGCCAAGGTGGGCTCCAGTACTAACGTCTCTACTGTGCAGTGTGGCCAAGGTGGGCTCCAGTACTAACGTCTCTACTGTGCAGTGTGGCCTAGGTGGGCTCCAGTACTAACGTCTCTACTGTGCAGTGTGGCCTAGGTGGGCTCCAGTACTAACGTCTCTACTGTGCAGTGTGGCCAAGGTGGGCTCCAGTACTAACGTCTCTACTGTGCAGTGTGGCCTAGGTGGGCTCCAGTTACTAACGCCTCTACTGTGCAGTGTGGCCTAGGTGGGCTCCAGTACTAACGTCTCTACTGTGCAGTGTGGCCTAGGTGGGCTCCAGTACTAACGTCTCTACTGTGCAGTGTGGCCTAGGTGGGCTCCAGTACTAACGTCTCCTACTGTGCAGTGTGGCCTAGGTGGGCTCCAGTTCTAACGTCTCTACTGTGCAGTGTGGCCTAGGTGGGCTCCAGTACTAACGTCTCTACTGTGCAGTGTGGCCTAGGTGGGCTCCAGTACTAACGCTCTACTGTGGCAGTGTGGCCTAGGTGGGCTCCAGTACTAACGCCTCTACTGTGCAGTGTGGCCTAGGTGGGCTCCAGTACTAACGTCTCTACTGTGCAGTGTGGCCTAGGTGGGCTCCAGTACTAACGCCTCTACTGTGCAGTGTGGCCTAGGTGGGCTCCAGTACTAACGTCCTCTACTGTGCAGTGTGGCCTAGGTGGGCTCCAGTTATAACGCCTCTACTGTGCAGTGTGGCCTAGGTGGGCTCCAGTACTAACGTCTCTACTGTGCAGTGTGGCCTAGGTGGGCTCCAGTACTAACACCTCTACTGTGCAGTGTGGCCTAGGTGGGCTCCAGTACTAACGTCTCTACTGTGCACTGTGGCCTAGGTGGGCTCCAGTACTAACGCCTCTACTGTGCAGTGTGGCCTAGGTGGGCTCCAGTACTAACGTCTCTACTGTGCAGTGTGGCCTAGGTGGGCTCCAGTACTAACGCTCTACTGTGCAGTGTGGCCAAGGTGGGCTCCAGTAACTAACGTCTCCTACTGTGCAGTGTGGCCTAGGTGGGCTCCAGTACTAACACCTCTACTGTGCAGTGTGGCCATGTGGGCTCCAGTACTAACGTCTCTACTGTGCACTGTGGCCTAGGTGGGCTCCAGTACTAATGCCTCTACTGTGCAGTGTGGTCTAGGTGGGCTCCAGTACTAATGTCTCTACTGTGCAGTGTGGCCTAGGTGGGCTCCAGTTCTAACGTCTCTACTGTGCAGTGTGGCCTAGGTGGGCTCCAGTACTAACGCTCTACTGTGCAGTGTGGCCTAGGTGGGCTCCAGTACTAACGCCTCTGCTGTGGCAGTGTGGCCTAGGTGGGCTCCAGTACTAACGCCTCTACTGTGCAGTGTGGCCTAGGTGGGCTCCAGTACTAACACCTGTACTGTGCAGTGTGGCCAAGGTGGGCTCCAGTACTAACGTCTCTACTGTGCAGTGTGGCCTAGGTGGGCTCCAGTACTAACGCCTCTACTGTGCAGTGTGGCCAGGTGGGCTCCAGTACTAACGTCTCTACTGTGCAGTGTGGCCTAGGTGGGCTCCAGTACTAACAGCCTCTACTGTGCAGTGTGGCCAAGGTGGGCTCCAGTACTAACGTCTCTACTGTGCTCTGTGGCCTAGGTGGGCTCCAGTACTAACGCCTCTACTGTGCAGTGTGGCCTAGGTGGGCTCCAGTACTAACGTCTGTACTGTGCAGTGTGGCCTAGGTGGGCTCCAGTACTAACGCCTCTACTGTGCAGTGTGGCCAAGGTGGTCTCCAGTACTAACGTCTCTACTGTGCAGTGTGGCCAAGGTGGGCTCCAGTTACTAACGTCTCTACTGTGCACTGTGGCCTAGGTGGGCTCCAGTACTAACGCCTCTACTGTGCAGTGTGGCCAAGGTGGGCTCCAGTACTAACGTCTCTACTGTGCAGTGTGGCCAAGGTGGGCTCCAGTACTAACGTCTCTACTGTGCAGTGTGGCCTAGGTGGGCTCCAGTACTAACTCCTCTACTGTGCAGTGTGGCCTAGGTGGGCTTCCAGTACTAACGTCTCTACTGTGCAGTGTGGCCTAGGTGGGCTCCAGTTCTAACGCTCTACTGTGCAGTGTGGCCTAGGTGGGCTCCAGTACTAACCCTCTACTGTGCAGTGTGGCCTAGGTGGGCTCCAGTACTAACGTCGCTACTGTGCAGTGTGGCCTAGGTGGGCTCCAGTACTAACGCCTCTACTGTGCAGTGTGGCCTAGGTGGGCTCCAGTACTAACTCCTCTACTGTGCAGTGTGGCCTAGGTGGGCTCCAGTACTAACGCCTCTACTGTGCAGTGTGGCCTAGGTGGGCTCCAGTACTAACTCTCTACTGTGCAGTGTGGCCTAGGTGGGCTCCAGTTACTAACGTCCTCTACTGTGCAGTGTGGCCTAGTGGGCTCCAGTACTAAATCACGATGTCTGCTACTTTGGCAGGGTGGCCTAGGTGGGCTCCAGTACTAACGCCTCTACTGTGCAGTGTGGCCTAGGTGGGGCTCCAGTTCTAACGTCCTCTACTGTGCAGTGTGGCCCTAGGTGGCTCCAGTTCTAACGTCTCTACTGTGCAGTGTGGCCTAGGTGGCTCCAGTGCTAACGTCTCTACTGTGCAGTGTGGCCTAGGTGGGCTCCAGTACTAACTCCTCTACTGTGCAGTGTGGCCTAGTGGGCTCCAGTACTAACGGCCTCTACTGTGCAGTGTGGCCCTAGGTGGGCTCCAGTACTAACGCCTCTACTGTGCAGTGTGGCCTAGGTGGGCTCCAGTACTAACGCCTCTACGTGTCAGTGTGGCCTAGGTGGGCTCCAGTACGTAACGTCTCGACTGTGGCAGTGTGGCCTAAGGTGGGCTCCAGTACTACACCTCTACTGTGCAGTGGGTGGCCTAATGTGGGCTCAGTACTAACGTCCTCTACTGTGGCACTGTGGCCTAGGTGGCGTCCAGTACTAACGGCCTCTACTGTGCAGTGTTGGCCTAGGTGGTGCTCAGTTGCTAAAGATGTCTCTACTGTGGCAGTGGTGGGCCTAGGTAGGGCTCCAGTTCTAACGTCTCTACTGTGCAGTGTGGCCTAGTGGGCTCCAGTACAACGCCTCTACTGGGCAGTGTGGCCTAGGTGGGCTCCAGTCACGAACAGCCTCTAGCTGTGCAGTGTGGCCTAGGTGGGCTCCAGTACTAACGCCTCTACTGTGCAGTGTGGCCTAGGTGGGCTCCAGTACTTAACGCCTCTACTGTGGCAGTGTGGCCTAGGTGGGCTCCAGTACTAACGTCTCTACTGTGCAGTGTGGCCTAGGTGGGCTCCAGTACTACGCCTCTACTTGTGCAGTGTGGCCTAAGGTGGGCTCCAGTACTAACGCCTCTACTGTGCAGTGTGGCTAGGTGGGCTCCAGTACTAACGTCTCTACTGTGCAGTGTGGCCTAGGTGGGCTCCAGTACTAACGCCTCTACTGTGCATGTGGCCTAGGTGGGCTCCAGTACTAACGCCTCTACTGTGCAGTGTGGGCCTAGGTGGGCTTCCAGTACTAACGCCTCTACTGTGCAGTGTGGCCTAGGTGGGCTCCAGTACTACGTCTCTACTGTGCAGTGTGGCCTAGGTGGGCTCCAGTACTAACACCTCTACTGTGCAGTGTGGCCTAGGTGGGCTCCAGTATAACGTCTCTAGTTCTAACGTCCTCTACTGTGCAGTGTGGCCTAGGTGGCTCCAGTTCTACACCTCTTACTGTGCCAGTGTGGCCTAGGTGGGCTCCAGTTCTAACGCATCTCTACTGTGCAGTGTGGCCTAGGTGGGCTCCAGTTCTAACGTCTCTACTGTGCAGTGTGGCCTAGGTGGGCTCCAGTGCTAACGCATCTACTGTGCAGTGTGGCCTAGGTGGGGCTCCAGTACTAACGCCTCTACTGTGCAGTTGTGTGCCTAGGTGGGCTCCAGTGACTAACGCCTCTACTGTGCAGTGTGGCCTAGGTGGGCTCCAGTACTAACACCTCTACTGGTGCAGTGTGGCCTAGTGGGGCTCCAGTACTAACCCTCTACTGTGCAGTGTGGCCTAGTACTAACGCCTCTACTGTGCAGTGTGGCCTAGGTGGGCTCCAGTACTAACGCTCTACGTGCAGTGTGGCCTAGGTGGCTCCAGTACTAACGCCTCTACTGTGCAGTGTGGCCTAGGTGGGCTCCAGTACTAACTTCTCTACTGTGCAGTGTGGCCTAGGTGGGCTCCATACTAACGCCTCTACTGTGCAGTGTGGCCTAGGTGGGCTCCAGTACTAACGTCTCTACTGTGGCAGTGTGGCCTAGGTGGGCTCCAGTTACTAACGTCTCTACTGTGCAGTGTGGCCTAGGTGGGCTCCAGTACTAACAGCCTCTACTGTGCAGTGTGGCCTAGGTGGGCTCCATACTAACGCCTCTGACTGTGCAGTGTGGCCTAGGTGGGCTCCAGTACTAACGCCTCTACTGTGCAGTGTGGCCTAGGTGGGCTCCAGTACAACAGCCTCTACTGTGCAGTGTGGCCAAGGTGGGCTCCAGTACTAACGTCTCTACCTGTGGCAGTGTGGCCTAGGTGGGCTCAGTACTAACGCCTCTACTGTGGCAGTGTGCCCAGTCTTACCGCCTCTAACCTGTGCAAGTGTGGCCTTAGGTGGGCTCCAGTAACTAACCGCCTCTACTGTGCAGTGTGGGCCTAAGGTGGGCTCCAGTACCTAACGTCTCTACTGTGCAGTGTGGCCTAGGTGGGCTCCAGTCTAACGCCTTCTACTGTGCAGTGTGGCCTAGGGTGGGCTCCAGTACTAACGTCTCTACTGTGCAGTGTGGCCTAGGTGGGCTCCAGTACTAACGCCTCTACTGTGCAGTGTGGCCTAGGTGGGCTCCAGTACTAACGTCTCTACTGTGCAGTGTGGCCTAGGTGGGCTCCAGTACTAACGCCTCTACTGTGCAGTGTGGCCTAGGTGGGGCTCCAGTACTAACGCCTCTACTGTGCAGTGTGGCCTAGGTGGCTCCAGTACTAACGCCTCTACTGTGCAGTGTGGCCTAGGTGGGCTCCAGTACTAACGCCTCTACTGTGCAGTGTGGCCTAGGTGGGCCTCCAGTACTAACGCCTATACTGTGCATGTGGGCCTAGGTGGGCTCCAGTACTACGCCTCTACTGTGCAGTGTGGCTAGGTGGGCTCCAGTACTAACGCCTCTACTGTGCAGTGTGGCCTAGGTGGGCTCCAGTACTAACGTCTCTACTGTGCAGTGTGGCCTAGGTGGGCTCCAGTACTAACGCCTCTACTGTGCAGTGTGGCCTAGGTGGGCTCCAGTACTAACGCCTCTACTGTGCAGTGTGGCCTAGGTGGGCTCCAGTACTAACGCCTCTACTGTGCAGTGTGGCCTAGGTGGGCTCCAGTACTAACGTCTCTACTGTGCAGTGTGGCCTAGGTGGGCTCCAGTACTAACGCCTCTACTGTGCAGTGTGGCCTAGGTGGGCTCCAGTACTAACGCCTCTACTGTGCAGTGTGGCCTAGGTGGGCTCCAGTACTAACGCCTCTACTGTGCAGTGTGGCCTAGGTGGGCTCCAGTACTAACGCCTCTACTGTGCAGTGTGGCCTAGGTGGGCTCCAGTACTAACGTCTCTACTGTGCAGTGTGGCCTAGGTGGGCTCCAGTACTAACGCTCTACTGTGCAGTGTGGCCTAGGTGGGCTCCAGTACTAACGTCTCTACTGTGCAGTGTGGCCTAGGTGGGCTCCAGTTACTAACGTCTCTACTGTGCAGTGTGGCCTAGGTGGGCTCCAGTACTAACGTCCTCTACTGTGCAGTGTGGCCTAGGTGGGCTCCAGTTACTAACGTCCTCTACTGTGCAGTGTGGCCTAGGTGGGCTCCAGTATCAACGTCTCTAGGCAGTGTGGCCTAGGTGGGCTCCTTTAGGTGAGGCTCCAGTACTAACGCCTCTACTTTGCAGTGTGGCCTAGGTGGGCTCCAGTACTAACGCCTCTACTGTGCAGTGTGGCCTAGGTGGGCTCCAGTACTAACTGCCTCTACTGTGCAGTGTGGCCTAGGTGGGCTCCAGTACTAACGTCCTGTACTGTGCAGTGTGGCCTAGGTGGGCTCCAGTTACTAACGTCCTCTACTGTGCAGTGTGGCCTAGGTGGGCTCCAGGTACAACGTCTCTACTGTGCAGTGTGGCCTAGGTGGGCTCCAGTTACTAATGTCTCTTACTGTGCAGTGTCGGCCTAGGTGGGCTCCAGTACTAACGTCTCTACTGTGCAGTGTGGCCTAGGTGGGCTCCAGTTCTAACGCCTCTACTGTGCAGTGTGGCCTAGGTGGGCTCCAGTACTTAACGTCTTACTGTGCAGTGTGGCCTAGGTGGGGCTCCAGTTACTAACGTCCTCTACTGTGGCAGTGTGGCCTAGGTGGGCTCCAGTACTAACGTCTCTACTGTGCAGTGTGGCCTAGGTGGGCTCCAGTACTAACGCCTCTACTGTGCAGTGTGGCCTAGGTGGGCTCCAGTACTAACGCCTCTACTGTGCAGTGTGGCCTAGGTGGGCTCCAGTACTAACGTCTCTACTGTGCAGTGTGGCCTAGGTGGGCTCCAGTTACTAACGTCTCTACTGTGCAGTGTGGCCTAGGTGGGCTCAGTACTAACGTCTCTACTGTGCAGTGTGGCCTAGGTGGGCTCCAGTACTAACGCCTCTACTGTGCAGTGTGGCCTAGGTGGGCTCCAGTACTAACGCCTCTACTGTGGCAGTGTGGCCTAGGTGGGCTCCAGTACTAACGTCTCTACTGTGCAGTGTGGCCTAGGTGGGCTCCAGTACTAACGTCTCTACTGTGCAGTGTGGCCTAGGTGGGCTCAGTACTAAGTCCTCTACTGTGGCAGTGTGGCCTACACCTCTACTGTGCAGTGTGGCCTAGGTGGGCTCCAGTACTAACGTCTCTACTGTGCAGTGTGGCCAGGTGGGCTCCAGTACTAAACGCCTCTACTGTGCAGTGTGGCCTAGGTGGGCTCCAGTACTAAACGTCTCTACTGGCGCAGTGTGGCCTAGGTGGGCTCAGTACTAACGTCTCTACTGTGCAGTGTGGCCTAGGTGGGCTCCAGTACTAACGTCTCTAACTGTGCAGTGTGGCCTAGGTGGGCTCCAGTACTAACGTCTCTACTGTGCAGTGTGGCCTAGGTGGGCTCCAGGACTAACGTCCTCTACTGTGCAGTGTGGCCTAGGTGGGCTCCAGTACTAACGTCTCTACTGTGCAGTGTGGCCTAGGTGGGCTCCAGTACTAAACGCCTCTACTGTGGCAGTGTGGCCTAAGGTGGGCTCCAGTACTAACGTCTCTACTGTGCAGTGTGGCCTAGGTGGGCTCCAGTTCTAACGTCTCTACTGTGCAGTGTGGCCTAGGTGGGCTCCAGTACTAACGCCTCTACTGTGCAGTGTGGCCTAGGTGGGCTCCAGTACTAACGCCTCTACTGTGCAGTGTGGCCTAGGTGGGCTCCAGTACTAACGCCTCTACTGTGCAGTGTGGCCTAGGTGGGCTCCAGTACTAACGCCTCTACTGTGCAGTGTGGCCTAGGTGGGCTCCAGTACTAACGCCTCTACTGTGCAGTGTGGCCTAGGTGGGCTCCAGTACTAACGCCTCTACTGTGCAGTGTGGCCTAGGTGGGCTCCAGTACTAACGTCTCTACTGTGCAGTGTGGCCTAGGTGGGCTCCAGTACTAACGTCTCTACTGTGCAGTGTGGCCTAGGTGGGCTCCAGTACTAACGCCTCTACTGTGCAGTGTGGCCTAGGTGGGCTCCAGTACTAACACTCTACTGTGCAGTGTGGCCTAGGTGGGCTCCAGTACTAACGCCTCTACTGTGCAGTGTGGCCTAGGTGGGCTCCAGTACTAACGCCTCTACTGTGCAGTGTGGCCTAGGTGGGCTCCAGTACTAACGCCTCTACTGTGCAGTGTGGCCTAGGTGGGCTCCAGTCTAACGTCTCTACTGTGCAGTGTGGCCTAGGTGGGCTCCAGTCCTAACGTCTCTACTGTGCAGTGTGGCCTAGGTGGGCTCCAGTACTAACGTCTCTACTGTGCAGTGTGGCCTAGGTGGGCTCCAGTACTAACGTCTCTACTGTGCAAGTGTGGCCTAGGTGGGCTCCAGTACTAACGCCTCTACTGTGCAGTGTGGCCTAGGTGGGCTCCAGTACTAACGCCTCTACTGTGCAGTGTGGCCTAGGTGGGCTCCAGTACTAACGCCTCTACTGTGCAGTGTGGCCTAGGTGGGCTCCAGTACTAACGCCTCTACTGTGCAGTGTGGCCTAGGTGGGCTCCAGTACTAACGCCTCTACTGTGCAGTGTGGCCTAGGTGGGCTCCAGTACTAACGTCTCTACTGTGCAGTGTGGCCTAGGTGGGCTCCAGTACTAACGCCTCTACTGTGCAGTGTGGCCTAGGTGGGCTCCAGTACTAACGCCTCACTGTGCAGTGTGGCCTAGGTGGGCTCCAGTACTAACGTCTCTACTGTGCAGTGTGGCCTAGGTGGGCTCCAGTACTAACGTCTCTACTGTGGCAGTGTGGCCTAGGTGGGCTCCAGTACTAACACCTCTACTGTGCAGTGTGGCCTAGGTGGGCTCCAGTACTAACTCTCTATGTGCAGTGTGGCCTAGGTGGGCTCCAGTACTAACGGTCTCTACTGTGCAGTGTGGCCTAGGTGGGCTCCAGTACTAAACGCCTCTACTGTGCAGTGTGGCCTAGGTGGGCTCCAGTACTAACGCCTCTACTGATGCAGTGTGGCCTAGGTGGGCTCCAGTACTAACGTCTCTACTGTGCAGTGTGGCCTAGGTGGGCTCCAGTACTAATCCTCTACTGTGGCAGTGTGGCCTAGGTGGCTCCAGTCTAACGCTCTACTGTGCAGTGTGGCCTAGGTGGGCTCCAGTACTAACGTCTCTACTGTGCAGTGTGGCCAAGGTGGGCTTCCAGTACTAACGTCTCTACTGTGCAGTGTGGCCTAGGTGGGCTCCAGTACTAACGCCTCTACTGTGCAGTGTGCCTAGGTGGGCTCCAGTACTACAGTCCTCTACTGTGCAGTGTGGCCTAGGTGGGCTCCAGTACTAACGCTCTACTGTTGCAGTGTGGCCTAGTGGCTCCAGTACTAACGTCCTCTACTGTGCAGTGTGGCCTAGGTGGGCTCCAGTACTAACGCCTCTACTGGTGCAGTGTGGCCTAGGTGGGCTCCAGTACTAACACCTCTACTGTGCAGTGTGGCCTAGGTGGGCTCCAGTACTAACAGTCTGCTACTGTGCAGTGTGGCCAAGTGGGCTCCAGTACTAACGTCTTCTACTGTGCAGTGTGGCCTAGGTGGCTTCAGTACTAACGCCTCTACTGTGCAGTGTGGCCAAGGTGGGCTTCCAGTACTAACGTCTCTACTGTGCAGTGTGCCTAGGTGGGCTCCAGTACTAACGCCTCTACTGTGCAGTGTGCCTAGGTGGGCTCCAGTACTAACGTCCTCTACTGTGCAGTGTGGCCTAGGTGGGCTCCAGTACTAACGTCTCTACTGTGCAGTGTGGCCTAGGTGGGCTCCAGTCTAACGTCTCTACTGTGCAGTGTGGCCTAGGTGGGCTCCAGTTCTAACGTCTCTACTGTGCAGTGTGGCCTAGGTGGAGCTCCAGTTACTAACGCCTCTACTGTGCAGTGTGGCCTAGGTGGGCTCCAGTACTAACGTCTCTACTGTGCAGTGTGGCCTAGTTGGGCTCCAGTTACTAACGTCTCTACTGTGCAGTGTGGCTAGTGGGCTCCAGTACTAACGCCTCTACTGTGCAGTGTGGCCTAGGTGGGCTCCAGTACTAACGTCTCTACTGTGCAGTGTGGCCTAAGGTGGGCTCCAGTACTAACGTCTCTACTGTGCAGTGTGGCCTAGGTGGGCTCCAGTACTAACGTCTCTACTGTGCAGTGTGGCCTAGGTGGGCTCCAGTACTAATGGTCCTCTACTGTGCAGTGTGGCCTAGGTGGGCTCCAGTACTAACGCCTCTACTGTGCAGTGTGGCCTAGGTGGGCTCCAGACTAACGTCTGTACTGTGCAGTGTGGCCTAGGTGGGCTCCAGTACTAACGTCTCTACTGTGCAGTGTGGCCTAGGTGGGCTCCAGTATAACGTCTCTACTGTGCAGTGTGGCCTAGGTGGGCTCCAGTACTAACGCCTCTACTGTGCAGTGTGGCCTAGGTTGGGCTCCAGTTCTAACGCCTCTACTGTGCAGTGTGGCCTAGGTGGGCTCCAGTACTAACCTCTACTGTGCAGTGTGGCCAAGGTGGGCTCATACTAACGCGCTCTACTGTGCAGTGTGCCTTAGGTGGGCTCCATACTAACGTCTACTGTGCAGTGTGGCCTAGGTGGGCTCCAGTACTAACGCCTCTACTGTGCAGTGTGGCCTAGGTGGGCTCCAGTACTAACGTCTCTACTGTGCAGTGTGGCCTAGGTGGGCTCCAGTACTAACGTCTCTTACTGTGCAGTGTGGCCTAGGTGGGCTCCAGTACTAACGTCTCTACTGTGCAGTGTGGCCTAGGTGGGCTCCAGTACTAACACCTCTACTGTGCAGTGTGGCCTAGGTGGGCTCCAGTACTAACGTCCTCTACTGTGCAGTGTGGCCTAGGTGGGCTCCAGTACTAATGTCTCTACTGTGCAGTGTGGCCTAGTGGCTTCCAGTTCTAACGTCTCTACTGTGCAGTGTGGCCTAGGTGGGGCTCCAGTTCTAACGCCTCTACTGTGCAGTGTGGCCTAGGTGGGCTCCAGTTCTAACGTCTCTACTGGTGCAGTGTGCCAGGTGGGCTCCAGTACTAACGTCTCTACTGTGCAGTGTGGCCAAGGTGGGCTCCAGTACTAACGCCTCTACTGTGCAGTGTGGCCTAGGTGGGCTCCAGTACTAACGTCTCTACTGTGCAGTGTGGCCTAGGTGGGCTCCAGTACTAACGCCTCTACTGTGCAGTGTGGCCTAGGTGGGCTCCAGTACTAACTCCTCTACTGTGCAGTGTGGCCTAGGTGGGCTCCAGGTACTAACGTCTCTACTGTGGCAGTGTGGCCTAGGTGGGCTCCAGTACTAACGTCTCTGTGCAGTGTGGCCTAGGTGGGCTCCAGTACTAAACGCTCTACTGTGCAGTGTGGCCTAGGTGGGCTCCAGTACTAACGTCTCTACTGTGCAGTGTGGCCTAGGTGGGCTCCAGTACTAACGTCTCTACTGGTGCAGTGTGGCCTAGGTGGGCTCCAGTACTAACGTCTCTACTGTGCAGTGTGGCCTAGGTGGGCTCCAGTACTAACGTCTCTACTGTGCAGTGTGGCCTAGGTGGGCTCCAGTACTAACGCCTCTACTGTGCAGTGTGGCCTAGGTGGGCTCCAGTACTAACGTCTCTACTGTGCAGTGTGGCCTAGGTGGGCTCCAGTACTAAACGTCTCTACTGTGCAGTGTGGCCTAGGTGGGCTCCAGTACTAACGTCTCTACTGTGCCAGTGTGGCCTAGGTGGGCTCCAGTACTAACGTCTCTACTGTGCAGTGTGGCCTAGGTGGGCTCCAGTACTAACACCTCTACTGTGCAGTGTGGCCCTAGGTGGGCTCCAGTTCTAACGCCTCTACTGTGCAGTGTGGCCTAGGTGGGCTCCAGTACTAACGTCTCTACTGTGCAGTGTGGCCTAGGTGGGCTCCAGTACTAACGCTCTACTGTGCAGTGTGGCCTAGGTGGGCTCCAGTACTAACGCCTCTACTGTGCAGTGTGGCCTAGGTGGGCTCAGTACTAACGTCTCTACTGTGCAGTGTGGCCTAGGTGGGCTCCAGTACTACGCCTCTACTGTGCAGTGTGGCCTAAGGTGGGCTCCAGTACTAACGTCTCTACTGTGCAGTGTGGCCTAGGTGGGCTCCAGTACTAACGTCCTCTACTGTGCAGTGTGGCCTAGGTGGGCTCCAGTTCTAACGTCTCTACTGTGCAGTGTGGCCTAGGTGGGCTCCAGTACTAACGTCTCTACTGTGCAGTGTGGCCTAGGTGGGCTCCAGTTCTAACGCTCTACTGTGCAGTGTGGCCTAGGTGGGCTCCAGTACTAACGTCTCTACTGTGCAGTGTGGCCTAGGTGGGCTCCAGTACTAACGTCTCTACTGTGCAGTGTGGCCTAGGTGGGCTCCAGTACTAACGTCTCTACTGTGCAGTGTGGCCTAGGTGGGCTCCAGTACTAACGTCTCTACTGTGCAGTGTGGCCTAGGTGGGCTCCAGTACTAACGTCTCTACTGTGCAGTGTGGCCTAGGTGGGCTCCAGTACTAACGTCTCTACTGTGCAGTGTGGCCTAGGTGGGCTCCAGTACTAACGCCTCTACTGTGCAGTGTGGCCTAGGTGGGCTCCAGTACTAACGTCTCTACTGTGCAGTGTGGCCTAGGTGGGCTCCAGTACTAACGTCTCTACTGTGCAGTGTGGCCTAGGTGGGCTCCAGTACTAACGTCTCTACTGTGCAGTGTGGCCTAGGTGGGCTCCAGTACTAACGCCTCTACTGTGCAGTGTGGCCTAGGTGGGCTCCAGTACTAAACGTCTCTACTGTGCAGTGTGGCCTAGGTGGGCTCCAGTACTAACGTCTCTACTGTGCAGTGTGGCCTAGGTGGGCTCCAGTACTAACGTCTCTACTGTGGCAGTGTGGCCTAGGTGGGCTCCAAGTTCTAACGTCTCTACTGTGCAGTGTGGCCATAGTGGGCTCCAGACTAACGTCTCTACTGTGCAGTGGCCAGGTGGGCTCCAGCTACTAACGTCTCTACTGTGCAGTGTGGCCCTAGGTGGGCTCCAGTACTAACGTCTCTACTGTGCAGTGTGGCCTAGGTGGGCTCCAGTACTAACGTCTCTACTGTGCAGTGTGGCCTAGGTGGGCTCCAGTACTAAACGCTCTACTGTGCAGTGTGGCCTAGGTGGGCTCCAGTACTAACGTCTCTACTGTGCAGTGTGGCCTAGGTGGGCTCAGTACTAACGTCTCTACTGTGCAGTGTGGCCTAGGTGGGCTCCAGTACTACGTTCTCTACTGTGCAGTGTGGCCTAGGTGGGCTTCCAGTACTACGTCTCTACTGTGCAGTGTGGCCTAGGTGGGCTCCAGTACTAACGTCTCTACTGTGCAGTGTGGCCTAGGTGGGCTCCAGTACTAACGTCCTCTACTGTGCAGTGTGGCCTAGGTGGGCTCCAGTACTAACGTCTCTACTGTGCAGTGTGGCCTAGGTGGGCTCCAGTACTAACGTCTCTACTGTGCAGTGTGGCCTAGGTGGGCTCCAGTACTAACGCCTCTACTGTGCAGTGTGGCCTAGGTGGGCTCCAGTACTAACGTCTCTACTGTGCAGTGTGGCCTAGGTGGGCTCCAGTACTAACGTCTCTACTGTGCAGTGTGGCCTAGGTGGGCTCCAGTACTAACGCCTCTACTGTGCAGTGTGGCCTAGGTGGGCTCCAGTACTAACGTCTCTACTGTGCAGTGTGGCCTAGGTGGGCTCCAGTACTAACGTCTCTACTGTGCAGTGTGGCCTAGGTGGGCTCCAGTACTAACGTCTCTACTGTGCAGTGTGGCCTAGGTGGGCTCCAGTACTAACGTCTCTACTGTGCAGTGTGGCCTAGGTGGGCTCCAGTACTAACGTCTCTACTGTGCAGTGTGGCCTAGGTGGGCTCCAGTACTAACGCCTCTACTGTGCAGTGTGGCCTAGGTGGGCTCCAGTACTAACGTCTCTACTGTGCAGTGTGGCCTAGGTGGGCTCCAGTACTAACGTCTCTACTGTGCAGTGTGGCCTAGGTGGGCTCCAGTACTAACGCCTCTACTGTGCAGTGTGGCCTAGGTGGGCTCCAGTACTAACGTCTCTACTGTGCAGTGTGGCCTAGGTGGGCTCCAGTACTAACGTCTCTACTGTGCAGTGTGGCCTAGGTGGGCTCCAGTACTAACGTCTCTACTGTGCAGTGTGGCCTAGGTGGGCTCCCAGTACTAACGCCTCTACTGTGCAGTGTGGCCTAGGTGGGCTCCAGTACTAACGCCTCTACTGTGCAGTGTGGCCTAGGTGGGCTCCAGTACTAACGCCTCTACTGTGCAGTGTGGCCTAGGTGGGCTCCAGTACTAACGTCTCTACTGTGCAGTGTGGCCTAGGTGGGCTCCAGTACTAACGTCTCTACTGTGCAGTGTGGCCTAGGTGGGCTCCAGTACTAACGCCTCTACTGTGCAGTGTGGCCTAGGTGGGCTCCAGTACTAACGTCTCTACTGTGCAGTGTGGCCTAGGTGGGCTCCAGTACTAACGTCTCTACTGTGCAGTGTGGCCTAGGTGGGCTCCAGTACTAACGTCTCTACTGTGCAGTGTGGCCTAGGTGGGCTCCAGTACTAACGCCTCTACTGTGCAGTGTGGCCTAGGTGGGCTCCAGTACTAACGTCTCTACTGTGCAGTGTGGCCTAGGTGGGCTCCAGTACTAACGTCTCTACTGTGCAGTGTGGCCTAGGTGGGCTCCAGTACTAACGCCTCTACTGTGCAGTGTGGCCTAGGTGGGCTCCAGTACTAACGTCTCTACTGTGCAGTGTGGCCTAGGTGGGCTCCAGTACTAACGTCTCTACTGTGCAGTGTGGCCTAGGTGGGCTCCAGTACTAACGTCTCTACTGTGCAGTGTGGCCTAGGTGGGCTCCAGTACTAACGTCTCTACTGTGCAGTGTGGCCTAGGTGGGCTCCAGTACTAACCCCTCTACTGGCAGTGTGCCTGGTGGCTCCCAGTACTAACGCCTCTACTGTGCAGTGTCGGCCTATGTGGGCTCCAGTACTAACGTCTCTACTGTGCACTGTGGCCTAGGTGGGCTCCAGTACTAACGTCTCTACTGTGCAGTGTGGCTAGGTGGGCTCCCAGTACTAACGTCTCTACTGTGCAGTGTGGCCTAGGTGGGCTCCAGTACTAAGCGTCTCTACTGTGCAGTGTGGCCTAGTGGGCTCCAGTACTAACGCCTCTACTGTGGCAGTGTGGCCTAGGTGGGCTCCAGTATAACGTCCTCTACTGTGCAGTGTGGCCTAGGTGGGCTCCAGTACTAATGCCTCTACTGTGCAGTGTGGCCTAGGTGGGCTCCAGTACTAACGCCTCTACTGGCAGTGTGGCCTAGGTGGGCTCCAGTACTAACGCTCTACTGTGAAGTGTGGCCTAGGTGTGCTCCAGTACTAACGTCTCTACTGTCCAGTGTGGCCTAGGTGGGCTCCAGTACTAACGCCCTACTGTGCAGTGTGGCCTAGGTGGGCTCCAGTACTAACGTCTCTACTGTGCAGTGTGGCCTAGGTGGGCTCCAGTACTAACGCCTCTACTGTGCAGTGTGGCCTAGGTGGGCTCCAGTACTAACGTCCTCTACTGTGCAGTGTGGCCTAGGTGGGCTCCAGTACTAACGTCTCTACTGTGCAGTGTGGCCTAGGTGGGCTCCAGTACTAACGTCTCTACTGTGCAGTGTGGCCTAGGTGGGCTCCAGTACTAACGTCTCTACTGTGCAGTGTGGCCTAGGTGGGCTCCAGTACTAACGTCTCTACTGTGCAGTGTGGCCTAGGTGGGCTCCAGTACTAACGCCTCTACTGTGCAGTGTGGCCTAGGTGGGCTCCAGTACTAACGTCTCTACTGTGCAGTGTGGCCTAGGTGGGCTCCAGTACTAACGTCTCTACTGTGCAGTGTGGCCTAGGTGGGCTCCAGTACTAACGTCTCTACTGTGCAGTGTGGCCTAGGTGGGCTCCAGTACTAACGTCTCTACTGTGCAGTGTGGCCTAGGTGGGCTCCAGTACTAACGTCTCTACTGTGCAGTGTGGCCTAGGTGGGCTCCAGTACTAACGTCTCTACTGTGCAGTGTGGCCTAGGTGGGCTCCAGTACTAACGCCTCTACTGTGCAGTGTGGCCTAGGTGGGCTCCAGTACTAACGTCTCTACTGTGCAGTGTGGCCTAGGTGGGCTCCAGTACTAACGTCTCTACTGTGCAGTGTGGCCTAGGTGGGCTCCAGTACTAACGTCTCTACTGTGCAGTGTGGCCTAGGTGGGCTCCAGTACTAACGCCTCTACTGTGCAGTGTGGCCTAGGTGGGCTCCAGTACTAACGTCTCTACTGTGCAGTGTGGCCTAGGTGGGCTCCAGTACTAACGCCTCTACTGTGCAGTGTGGCCTAGGTGGGCTCCAGTACTAACGCCTCTACTGTGCAGTGTGGCCTAGGTGGGCTCCAGTACTAACGCCTCTACTGTGCAGTGTGGCCTAGGTGGGCTCCAGTACTAACGCCTCTACTGTGCAGTGTGGCCAAGGTGGGCTCCAGTACTAACGTCTCTACTGTGCAGTGTGGCCTAGGTGGGCTCCAGTACTAACGTCTCTACTGTGCAGTGTGGCCTAGGTGGGCTCCAGTACTAACGTCTCTACTGTGCAGTGTGGCCTAGGTGGGCTCCAGTACTAACGTCTCTACTGTGCAGTGTGGCCTAGGTGGGCTCCAGTACTAACGTCTCTACTGTGCAGTGTGGCCTAGGTGGGCTCCAGTACTAACGTCTCTACTGTGCAGTGTGGCCTAGGTGGGCTCCAGTACTAACGTCTCTACTGTGCAGTGTGGCCTAGGTGGGCTCCAGTACTAACGTCTCTACTGTGCAGTGTGGCCTAGGTGGGCTCCAGTACTAACGCCTCTACTGTGCAGTGTGGCCTAGGTGGGCTCCAGTACTAACGCCTCTACTGTGCAGTGTGGCCTAGGTGGGCTCCAGTACTAACGTCTCTACTGTGCAGTGTGGCCTAGGTGGGCTCCAGTACTAACGTCTCTACTGTGCAGTGTGGCCTAGGTGGGCTCCAGTACTAACGTCTCTACTGTGCAGTGTGGCCTAGGTGGGCTCCAGTACTAACGCTCTACTGTGCAGTGTGGCCTAGGTGGGCTCCAGTACTAACGTCTCTACTGTGCAGTGTGGCCTAGGTGGGCTCCAGTACTAACGTCTCTACTGTGCAGTGTGGCCTAGGTGGGCTCCAGTACTAACGCCTCTACTGTGCAGTGTGGCCTAGGTGGGCTCCAGTACTAACGCCTCTACTGTGCAGTGTGGCCTAGGTGGGCTCCAGTACTAACGTCTCTACTGTGCAGTGTGGCCTAGGTGGGCTCCAGTACTAACGCCTCTACTGTGCAGTGTGGCCTAGGTGGGCTCCAGTACTAACGTCTCTACTGTGCAGTGTGGCCTAGGTGGGCTCCAGTACTAACGTCTCTACTGTGCAGTGTGGCCTAGGTGGGCTCCAGTACTAACGTCTCTACTGTGCAGTGTGGCCTAGGTGGGCTCCAGTACTAACGTCTCTACTGTGCAGTGTGGCCTAGGTGGGCTCCAGTACTAACGTCTCTACTGTGCAGTGTGGCCTAGGTGGGCTCCAGTACTAACGTCTCTACTGTGCAGTGTGGCCTAGGTGGGCTCCAGTACTAACGTCTCTACTGTGCAGTGTGGCCTAGGTGGGCTCCAGTACTAACGTCTCTACTGTGCAGTGTGGCCTAGGTGGGCTCCAGTACTAACGTCTCTACTGTGCAGTGTGGCCTAGGTGGGCTCCAGTACTAACGTCTCTACTGTGCAGTGTGGCCTAGGTGGGCTCCAGTACTAACGTCTCTACTGTGCAGTGTGGCCTAGGTGGGCTCCAGTACTAACGTCTCTACTGTGCAGTGTGGCCTAGGTGGGCTCCAGTACTAACGTCTCTACTGTGCAGTGTGGCCTAGGTGGGCTCCAGTACTAACGTCTCTACTGTGCAGTGTGGCCTAGGTGGGCTCCAGTACTAACGTCTCTACTGTGCAGTGTGGCCTAGGTGGGCTCCAGTACTAACCTCTACTGTGCAGTGTGGCCTAGGTGGGCTCCAGTACTAACGTCTCTACTGTGCAGTGTGGCCTAGGTGGGCTCCAGTACTAACGTCTCTACTGTGCAGTGTGGCCTAGGTGGGCTCCAGTACTAACGCCTCTACTGTGCAGTGTGGCCTAGGTGGGCTCCAGTACTAACGTCTCTACTGTGCAGTGTGGCCTAGGTGGGCTCCAGTACTAACGTCTCTACTGTGCAGTGTGGCCTAGGTGGGCTCCAGTACTAACGCCTCTACTGTGCAGTGTGGCCTAGGTGGGCTCCAGTACTAACGTCTCTACTGTGCAGTGTGGCCTAGGTGGGCTCCAGTACTAACGTCTCTACTGTGCAGTGTGGCCTAGGTGGGCTCCAGTACTAACGTCTCTACTGTGCAGTGTGGCCTAGGTGGGCTCCAGTACTAACGTCTCTACTGTGCAGTGTGGCCTAGGTGGGCTCCAGTACTAACGTCTCTACTGTGCAGTGTGGCCTAGGTGGGCTCCAGTACTAACGTCTCTACTGTGCAGTGTGGCCTAGGTGGGCTCCAGTACTAACGTCTCTACTGTGCAGTGTGGCCTAGGTGGGCTCCAGTACTAACGTCTCTACTGTGCAGTGTGGCCTAGGTGGGCTCCAGTACTAACGTCTCTACTGTGCAGTGTGGCCTAGGTGGGCTCCAGTACTAACGTCTCTACTGTGCAGTGTGGCCTAGGTGGGCTCCAGTACTAACGTCTCTACTGTGCAGTGTGGCCTAGGTGGGCTCCAGTACTAACGTCTCTACTGTGCAGTGTGGCCTAGGTGGGCTCCAGTACTAACGTCTCTACTGTGCAGTGTGGCCTAGGTGGGCTCCAGTACTAACGTCTCTACTGTGCAGTGTGGCCTAGGTGGGCTCCAGTACTAACGTCTCTACTGTGCAGTGTGGCCTAGGTGGGCTCCAGTACTAACGTCTCTACTGTGCAGTGTGGCCTAGGTGGGCTCCAGTACTAACGCCTCTACTGTGCAGTGTGGCCTAGGTGGGCTCCAGTACTAACGCCTCTACTGTGCAGTGTGGCCTAGGTGGGCTCCAGTACTAACGTCTCTACTGTGCAGTGTGGCCTAGGTGGGCTCCAGTACTAACGTCTCTACTGTGCAGTGTGGCCTAGGTGGGCTCCAGTACTAACGTCTCTACTGTGCAGTGTGGCCTAGGTGGGCTCCAGTACTAACGTCTCTACTGTGCAGTGTGGCCTAGGTGGGCTCCAGTACTAACGTCTCTACTGTGCAGTGTGGCCTAGGTGGGCTCCAGTACTAACGTCTCTACTGTGCAGTGTGGCCTAGGTGGGCTCCAGTACTAACGTCTCTACTGTGCAGTGTGGCCTAGGTGGGCTCCAGTACTAACGTCTCTACTGTGCAGTGTGGCCTAGGTGGGCTCCAGTACTAACGTCTCTACTGTGCAGTGTGGCCTAGGTGGGCTCCAGTACTAACGTCTCTACTGTGCAGTGTGGCCTAGGTGGGCTCCAGTACTAACGTCTCTACTGTGCAGTGTGGCCTAGGTGGGCTCCAGTACTAACGTCTCTACTGTGCAGTGTGGCCTAGGTGGGCTCCAGTACTAACGTCTCTACTGTGCAGTGTGGCCTAGGTGGGCTCCAGTACTAACGTCTCTACTGTGCAGTGTGGCCTAGGTGGGCTCCAGTACTAACGTCTCTACTGTGCAGTGTGGCCTAGGTGGGCTCCAGTACTAACGTCTCTACTGTGCAGTGTGGCCTAGGTGGGCTCCAGTACTAACGTCTCTACTGTGCAGTGTGGCCTAGGTGGGCTCCAGTACTAACGTCTCTACTGTGCAGTGTGGCCTAGGTGGGCTCCAGTACTAACGTCTCTACTGTGCAGTGTGGCCTAGGTGGGCTCCAGTACTAACGTCTCTACTGTGCAGTGTGGCCTAGGTGGGCTCCAGTACTAACGTCTCTACTGTGCAGTGTGGCCTAGGTGGGCTCCAGTACTAACGTCTCTACTGTGCAGTGTGGCCTAGGTGGGCTCCAGTACTAACGTCTCTACTGTGCAGTGTGGCCTAGGTGGGCTCCAGTACTAACGTCTCTACTGTGCAGTGTGGCCTAGGTGGGCTCCAGTACTAACGTCTCTACTGTGCAGTGTGGCCTAGGTGGGCTCCAGTACTAACGTCTCTACTGTGCAGTGTGGCCTAGGTGGGCTCCAGTACTAACGTCTCTACTGTGCAGTGTGGCCTAGGTGGGCTCCAGTACTAACGTCTCTACTGTGCAGTGTGGCCTAGGTGGGCTCCAGTACTAACGTCTCTACTGTGCAGTGTGGCCTAGGTGGGCTCCAGTACTAACGCCTCTACTGTGCAGTGTGGCCTAGGTGGGCTCCAGTACTAACGTCTCTACTGTGCAGTGTGGCCTAGGTGGGCTCCAGTACTAACGTCTCTACTGTGCAGTGTGGCCTAGGTGGGCTCCAGTACTAACGTCTCTACTGTGCAGTGTGGCCTAGGTGGGCTCCAGTACTAACGTCTCTACTGTGCAGTGTGGCCTAGGTGGGCTCCAGTACTAACGTCTCTACTGTGCAGTGTGGCCTAGGTGGGCTCCAGTACTAACGTCTCTACTGTGCAGTGTGGCCTAGGTGGGCTCCAGTACTAACGTCTCTACTGTGCAGTGTGGCCTAGGTGGGCTCCAGTACTAACGTCTCTACTGTGCAGTGTGGCCTAGGTGGGCTCCAGTACTAACGTCTCTACTGTGCAGTGTGGCCTAGGTGGGCTCCAGTACTAACGCCTCTACTGTGCAGTGTGGCCTAGGTGGGCTCCAGTACTAACGTCTCTACTGTGCAGTGTGGCCTAGGTGGGCTCCAGTACTAACGTCTCTACTGTGCAGTGTGGCCTAGGTGGGCTCCAGTACTAACGTCTCTACTGTGCAGTGTGGCCTAGGTGGGCTCCAGTACTAACGTCTCTACTGTGCAGTGTGGCCTAGGTGGGCTCCAGTACTAACGTCTCTACTGTGCAGTGTGGCCTAGGTGGGCTCCAGTACTAACGTCTCTACTGTGCAGTGTGGCCTAGGTGGGCTCCAGTACTAACGTCTCTACTGTGCAGTGTGGCCTAGGTGGGCTCCAGTACTAACGTCTCTACTGTGCAGTGTGGCCTAGGTGGGCTCCAGTACTAACGTCTCTACTGTGCAGTGTGGCCTAGGTGGGCTCCAGTACTAACGTCTCTACTGTGCAGTGTGGCCTAGGTGGGCTCCAGTACTAACGTCTCTACTGTGCAGTGTGGCCTAGGTGGGCTCCAGTACTAACGTCTCTACTGTGCAGTGTGGCCTAGGTGGGCTCCAGTACTAACGTCTCTACTGTGCAGTGTGGCCTAGGTGGGCTCCAGTACTAACGTCTCTACTGTGCAGTGTGGCCTAGGTGGGCTCCAGTACTAACGCCTCTACTGTGCAGTGTGGCCTAGGTGGGCTCCAGTACTAACGTCTCTACTGTGCAGTGTGGCCTAGGTGGGCTCCAGTACTAACGTCTCTACTGTGCAGTGTGGCCTAGGTGGGCTCCAGTACTAACGTCTCTACTGTGCAGTGTGGCCTAGGTGGGCTCCAGTACTAACGTCTCTACTGTGCAGTGTGGCCTAGGTGGGCTCCAGTACTAACGTCTCTACTGTGCAGTGTGGCCTAGGTGGGCTCCAGTACTAACGTCTCTACTGTGCAGTGTGGCCTAGGTGGGCTCCAGTACTAACGTCTCTACTGTGCAGTGTGGCCTAGGTGGGCTCCAGTACTAACGTCTCTACTGTGCAGTGTGGCCTAGGTGGGCTCCAGTACTAACGTCTCTACTGTGCAGTGTGGCCTAGGTGGGCTCCAGTACTAACGTCTCTACTGTGCAGTGTGGCCTAGGTGGGCTCCAGTACTAACGCCTCTACTGTGCAGTGTGGCCTAGGTGGGCTCCAGTACTAACGTCTCTACTGTGCAGTGTGGCCTAGGTGGGCTCCAGTACTAACGTCTCTACTGTGCAGTGTGGCCTAGGTGGGCTCCAGTACTAACGTCTCTACTGTGCAGTGTGGCCTAGGTGGGCTCCAGTACTAACGTCTCTACTGTGCAGTGTGGCCTAGGTGGGCTCCAGTACTAACGTCTCTACTGTGCAGTGTGGCCTAGGTGGGCTCCAGTACTAACGTCTCTACTGTGCAGTGTGGCCTAGGTGGGCTCCAGTACTAACGTCTCTACTGTGCAGTGTGGCCTAGGTGGGCTCCAGTACTAACGTCTCTACTGTGCAGTGTGGCCTAGGTGGGCTCCAGTACTAACGTCTCTACTGTGCAGTGTGGCCTAGGTGGGCTCCAGTACTAACGTCTCTACTGTGCAGTGTGGCCTAGGTGGGCTCCAGTACTAACGCTCTACTGTGCAGTGTGGCCTAGGTGGGCTCCAGTACTAACGTCTCTACTGTGCAGTGTGGCCTAGGTGGGCTCCAGTACTAACGTCTCTACTGTGCAGTGTGGCCTAGGTGGGCTCCAGTACTAACGTCTCTACTGTGCAGTGTGGCCTAGGTGGGCTCCAGTACTAACGTCTCTACTGTGCAGTGTGGCCTAGGTGGGCTCCAGTACTAACGTCTCTACTGTGCAGTGTGGCCTAGGTGGGCTCCAGTACTAACGTCTCTACTGTGCAGTGTGGCCTAGGTGGGCTCCAGTACTAACGTCTCTACTGTGCAGTGTGGCCTAGGTGGGCTCCAGTACTAACGTCTCTACTGTGCAGTGTGGCCTAGGTGGGCTCCAGTACTAACGTCTCTACTGTGCAGTGTGGCCTAGGTGGGCTCCAGTACTAACGTCTCTACTGTGCAGTGTGGCCTAGGTGGGCTCCAGTACTAACGTCTCTACTGTGCAGTGTGGCCTAGGTGGGCTCCAGTACTAACGTCTCTACTGTGCAGTGTGGCCTAGGTGGGCTCCAGTACTAACGTCTCTACTGTGCAGTGTGGCCTAGGTGGGCTCCAGTACTAACGTCTCTACTGTGCAGTGTGGCCTAGGTGGGCTCCAGTACTAACGTCTCTACTGTGCAGTGTGGCCTAGGTGGGCTCCAGTACTAACGTCTCTACTGTGCAGTGTGGCCTAGGTGGGCTCCAGTACTAACGTCTCTACTGTGCAGTGTGGCCTAGGTGGGCTCCAGTACTAACGTCTCTACTGTGCAGTGTGGCCTAGGTGGGCTCCAGTACTAACGTCTCTACTGTGCAGTGTGGCCTAGGTGGGCTCCAGTACTAACGTCTCTACTGTGCAGTGTGGCCTAGGTGGGCTCCAGTACTAACGTCTCTACTGTGCAGTGTGGCCTAGGTGGGCTCCAGTACTAACGTCTCTACTGTGCAGTGTGGCCTAGGTGGGCTCCAGTACTAACGTCTCTACTGTGCAGTGTGGCCTAGGTGGGCTCCAGTACTAACGTCTCTACTGTGCAGTGTGGCCTAGGTGGGCTCCAGTACTAACGTCTCTACTGTGCAGTGTGGCCTAGGTGGGCTCCAGTACTAACGTCTCTACTGTGCAGTGTGGCCTAGGTGGGCTCCAGTACTAACGTCTCTACTGTGCAGTGTGGCCTAGGTGGGCTCCAGTACTAACGTCTCTACTGTGCAGTGTGGCCTAGGTGGGCTCCAGTACTAACGTCTCTACTGTGCAGTGTGGCCTAGGTGGGCTCCAGTACTAACGCCTCTACTGTGCAGTGTGGCCTAGGTGGGCTCCAGTACTAACGTCTCTACTGTGCAGTGTGGCCTAGGTGGGCTCCAGTACTAACGTCTCTACTGTGCAGTGTGGCCTAGGTGGGCTCCAGTACTAACGTCTCTACTGTGCAGTGTGGCCTAGGTGGGCTCCAGTACTAACGTCTCTACTGTGCAGTGTGGCCTAGGTGGGCTCCAGTACTAACGTCTCTACTGTGCAGTGTGGCCTAGGTGGGCTCCAGTACTAACGTCTCTACTGTGCAGTGTGGCCTAGGTGGGCTCCAGTACTAACGTCTCTACTGTGCAGTGTGGCCTAGGTGGGCTCCAGTACTAACGTCTCTACTGTGCAGTGTGGCCTAGGTGGGCTCCAGTACTAACGTCTCTACTGTGCAGTGTGGCCTAGGTGGGCTCCAGTACTAACGTCTCTACTGTGCAGTGTGGCCTAGGTGGGCTCCAGTACTAACGTCTCTACTGTGCAGTGTGGCCTAGGTGGGCTCCAGTACTAACGTCTCTACTGTGCAGTGTGGCCTAGGTGGGCTCCAGTACTAACGTCTCTACTGTGCAGTGTGGCCTAGGTGGGCTCCAGTACTAACGTCTCTACTGTGCAGTGTGGCCTAGGTGGGCTCCAGTACTAACGTCTCTACTGTGCAGTGTGGCCTAGGTGGGCTCCAGTACTAACGTCTCTACTGTGCAGTGTGGCCTAGGTGGGCTCCAGTACTAACGTCTCTACTGTGCAGTGTGGCCTAGGTGGGCTCCAGTACTAACGTCTCTACTGTGCAGTGTGGCCTAGGTGGGCTCCAGTACTAACGTCTCTACTGTGCAGTGTGGCCTAGGTGGGCTCCAGTACTAACGTCTCTACTGTGCAGTGTGGCCTAGGTGGGCTCCAGTACTAACGTCTCTACTGTGCAGTGTGGCCTAGGTGGGCTCCAGTACTAACGCCTCTACTGTGCAGTGTGGCCTAGGTGGGCTCCAGTACTAACGTCTCTACTGTGCAGTGTGGCCTAGGTGGGCTCCAGTACTAACGTCTCTACTGTGCAGTGTGGCCTAGGTGGGCTCCAGTACTAACGTCTCTACTGTGCAGTGTGGCCTAGGTGGGCTCCAGTACTAACGTCTCTACTGTGCAGTGTGGCCTAGGTGGGCTCCAGTACTAACGTCTCTACTGTGCAGTGTGGCCTAGGTGGGCTCCAGTACTAACGTCTCTACTGTGCAGTGTGGCCTAGGTGGGCTCCAGTACTAACGTCTCTACTGTGCAGTGTGGCCTAGGTGGGCTCCAGTACTAACGTCTCTACTGTGCAGTGTGGCCTAGGTGGGCTCCAGTACTAACGCCTCTACTGTGCAGTGTGGCCTAGGTGGGCTCCAGTACTAACGTCTCTACTGTGCAGTGTGGCCTAGGTGGGCTCCAGTACTAACGTCTCTACTGTGCAGTGTGGCCTAGGTGGGCTCCAGTACTAACGTCTCTACTGTGCAGTGTGGCCTAGGTGGGCTCCAGTACTAACGTCTCTACTGTGCAGTGTGGCCTAGGTGGGCTCCAGTACTAACGTCTCTACTGTGCAGTGTGGCCTAGGTGGGCTCCAGTACTAACGTCTCTACTGTGCAGTGTGGCCTAGGTGGGCTCCAGTACTAACGTCTCTACTGTGCAGTGTGGCCTAGGTGGGCTCCAGTACTAACGTCTCTACTGTGCAGTGTGGCCTAGGTGGGCTCCAGTACTAACGTCTCTACTGTGCAGTGTGGCCTAGGTGGGCTCCAGTACTAACGTCTCTACTGTGCAGTGTGGCCTAGGTGGGCTCCAGTACTAACGTCTCTACTGTGCAGTGTGGCCTAGGTGGGCTCCAGTACTAACGTCTCTACTGTGCAGTGTGGCCTAGGTGGGCTCCAGTACTAACGTCTCTACTGTGCAGTGTGGCCTAGGTGGGCTCCAGTACTAACGTCTCTACTGTGCAGTGTGGCCTAGGTGGGCTCCAGTACTAACGTCTCTACTGTGCAGTGTGGCCTAGGTGGGCTCCAGTACTAACGTCTCTACTGTGCAGTGTGGCCTAGGTGGGCTCCAGTACTAACGCTCTACTGTGCAGTGTGGCCTAGGTGGGCTCCAGTACTAACGTCTCTACTGTGCAGTGTGGCCTAGGTGGGCTCCAGTACTAACGTCTCTACTGTGCAGTGTGGCCTAGGTGGGCTCCAGTACTAACGTCTCTACTGTGCAGTGTGGCCTAGGTGGGCTCCAGTACTAACGTCTCTACTGTGCAGTGTGGCCTAGGTGGGCTCCAGTACTAACGTCTCTACTGTGCAGTGTGGCCTAGGTGGGCTCCAGTACTAACGTCTCTACTGTGCAGTGTGGCCTAGGGTGGGCTCCAGTACTACGTCTCTACTGTGCAGTGTGGCCTAGGTGGGCTCCAGTTCTAACGTCTCTACTGTGCAGTGTGGCCTAGGTGGGCTCCAGTACTAACGTCTCTACTGTGCAGTGTGGCCTAGGTGGGCTCCAGTTCTAACGTCTCTACTGTGCAGTGTGGCCTAGGTGGGCTCCAGTACTAACGTCTCTACTGTGCAGTGTGGCCTAGGTGGGCTCCAGTTCTAACGTCTCTACTGTGCAGTGTGGCCTAGGTGGGCTCCAGTACTAACGTCTCTACTGTGCAGTGTGGCCTAGGTGGGCTCCAGTACTAACGTCTCTACTGTGCAGTGTGGCCTAGGTGGGCTCCAGTACTAACGTCTCTACTGTGCAGTGTGGCCTAGGTGGGCTCCAGTACTAACGTCTCTACTGTGCAGTGTGGCCTAGGTGGGCTCCAGTACTAACGCCTCTACTGTGCAGTGTGGCCTAGGTGGGCTCCAGTACTAACGCCTCTACTGTGCAGTGTGGCCTAGGTGGGCTCCAGTACTAACGCTCTCTACTGTGCAGTGTGGCCTAGGTGGGCTCCAGTACTAACGTCTCTACTGTGCAGTGTGGCCTAGGTGGGCTCCAGTACTAAACATCTCTACTGTGCAGTGTGGCCTAGGTGGGCTCCAGTACTAACTCTCTACTGTGCAGTGTGGCCTAGGTGGGCTCCAGTACTAACGTCTCTACTGTGCAGTGTGGCCTAGGTGGGCTCCAGTACTAACGTCTCTACTGTGCAGTGTGGCCTAGGTGGGCTCCAGTTCTAACGCCTCTACTGTGCAGTGTGGCCTAGGTGGGCTCCAGTACTAACGTCTCTACTGTGCAGTGTGGCCTAGGTGGGCTCCAGTACTAACGTCTCTACTGTGCAGTGTGGCCTAGGTGGCTCCAGTACTAACGTCTCTACTGTGCAGTGTGGCCTAGGTGGGCTCCAGTACTAACGTCTCTACTGTGCAGTGTGGCCTAGGTGGGCTCCAGTACTAACGTCTCTACTGTGCAGTGTGGCCTAGGTGGGCTCCAGTACTAACATCTCTACTGTGCAGTGTGGCCTAGGTGGGCTCCAGTCACTAACTGTCAGCATCAACACCACTAATGCCCATCGTACCCTAATCCTTCACTGCCACTGTTCTAGTGCTCCAGTCAACATCAACCCTCACTTCCTGGATACCGACCCTAACAGCAGGCACGGGGCTGAGTACAGGGTCTGTTGTCTGGACATTTTATTGGTTGTTAAATCTTTGCTTCCTCCATTCACAATTCCTCTCAACGCCCAATCGGAGTAGAAGAGCTAACGTTCGCATCTCGGAACTCCTCCTCCAATGAGCTTTTGAGAAGAAGGGCGTTGTAAATGATGGGCTAAATTGACATGCCATATCTCTCCTGACTTCCATCTCTCACCTGGTGAGTATGAGAGAAAGCTGGTATATATTATTGACCATAATGTATTGATAACTGTATTGATATACTGATTATTTGACAGAGGGGGGCTGAGAAATGAAAACTAATAGTGTAGGCTAAATCTATCATTGCTATGTTATGGATTGATCAGTGATTGTTGTAAATTGTGTCATGTATTGACTGGTATATTGTATTGATTCTTGTCTCGGGGTCTGAGAGAGGGGTCCATGTATTGACTGGTATATTGTATTGATTGTTGTCTCTGGGTCTGAGAGAGGGGTCCATGTATTGACAGGTATATTGTATTGATTGTTGTCTCGGGGTCTGAGAGAGGGGTCCATGTATTGACAGGTATATTGTATTGATTGTTGTCTCGGGGTCTGAGAGAGGGGTCCATGTAAGCTCTGACCCGTCCGCTAATGGGGATCCTATTTAAAACGGTACAGGGTAGGGCTTGTTAGTGTTTAGGGACGTCCCAAGGATCCCACACATAGCTCTGACCCGTCCGCCAATGGGGATCCTAATCAAATACAAGTCAAACCATATATATATATATATAGGTGACTGAGTATGAAGGTAATGGAAAATCAGATGTCATCCCCATTTCACTACTTTTATTTTAATTTATAATTCAGTTCCCTGCTCTTTGCTCCGTCTGTCTGCAGCCTAACCCCTATGCACAAAGTTGACCTGATAACGCTATCAGTTCCCTGCTCTTTGCTCCGTCTGTCTGCAGCCTAACCCCTATGCACTAAGTTGACCTGATAACGCTATCAGTTCCCTGCTCTTTGCTCCGTCTGTCTGCAGCCTAACCCCTATGCACCAAGTTGACCTGATAACGCTATCAGTTCCCTGCTCTTTGCTCCGTCTGTCTGCAGCCTAACGCCTATGCACCAAGTTTACCTGATAACGCTATCAGTTCCCTGCTCTTTGCTCCGTCTGTCTGCAGCCTAACGCCTAGGCACCAAGTTTACCTGATAACGCTATCAGTTCCCGGCTCTTTGCTCCGTCTGTCTGCAGCCTAACGCCTATGCACCAAGTTTACCTGATAACGCTATCAGTTGCCTGCTCTTTGCTCCGTCTGTCTGCAGCCTAACGCCTATGCACCAAGTTTACCTGATAACGCTATCAGTTCCCGGCTCTTTGCTCCGTCTGTCTGCAGCCTAACGCCTATGCACCAAGTTTACCTGATAACGCTATCAGTTGCCTGCTCTTTGCTCCGTCTGTCTGCAGCCTAACGCCTATGCACCAAGTTTACCTGATAACGCTATCAGTTCCCTGCTCTTTGCTCCGTCTGTCTGCAGCCTAACGCCTATGCACCAAGTTTACCTGATAACGCTATCAGTTCCCTGCTCTTTGCTCTGTTTGTCTGCAGGTCAGGTATCAGTTCGGTAACGGTTCAGATCAGTTCGGTAACGGTTCAGATCAGTTCGGTAACGGTTCAGATCAGTTCCGTAACGGTTCAGATCAGTTCCGTAACGGTTCAGGTCAGTTATCAGTTCCGTAACGGTTTAGGTCAGGTATCAGTTCCGCAACGGTTCAGGTCAGTTATCAGTTCGGTAAAGGTTCAGGTCAGTTATCAGTTCGGTAAAGGTTCAGGTCAGTTCCGTAACGGTTCACGTCAGTTCTGTAACGGTTCAGATCAGTTCCATAACGGTTCAGGTCAGTTATCAGTTCCATAACGGTTCAGGTCAGGTATCAGTTCCGTAAAGGTTCAGGTCAGTTCCGTAACGGTTCACGTCAGTTCTGTAACGGTTCAGATCAGTTCCGTAATGGTTCAGGTCAGTTCGGTAAAGGTTCAGGTCAGGTATCAGTTCCGTAAAGGTTCAGGTCAGTTCCGTAACGGTTCAGGTCAGTTCCGTAACGGTTCAGGTCAGGTATCAGTTCTGTAACGGTTCAGGTCAGTTCCGTAACGGTTCAGGTCAGTTCCGTAACGGTTCAGGTCAGTTCCGTAAAGGTTCAGGTCAGTTATCAGTTCCGTAACGGTTCAGGTCAGGTATCAGTTCCGTAACGGTTAAGGTCAGTTCCGTAACGGTTCAGGTCATTTATCAGTTCCGTAAAGGTTCAGGTCAGTTCCGTAAAGGTTCAGGTCAGTTCCGTAACGGTTCAGGTCAGTTCCGTAACGGTTCAGGTCAGTTCCGTAACGGTTCAGGTCAGTTCCGGAACGGTTCAGGTCAGTTCCGTAAAGGTTCAGGTCAGTTATCAGTTCGGTAAAGGTTCAGGTCAGTCATCAGGTCCGTAACGGTTCAGGTCAGTTCCGTAAAGGTTCAGGTCAGTTATCAGGCCCGTAAAAGGTTCAGGTCAGTTATCATTTCAGATAAAGGGCAGATTTTCTCAGACAGCTAAGGTGTGTTAATAAAACAGGATCAAATTTGTATATTTTAACATTTAATTTATGAAAGAATAAGCTCAACCAGAAACATGTTTGTTTCTTGTGGGAAAAGAATACATTATCACCATAAAAAAAAAACACAACCCAAAGAGAAATATGACCGAGGATGGAAGAGCTGGAAGTCTGAATAGGGACCGGTCCCCCAGTCCATTCACTGCTCACAGCGAAGTGAGGTGTCGCCTGCCATGGAACAACACACTAAATGAAGATACATAATACAACCAAAAAGTGAGAAGAAACAGGTGAAGTAGGGAATAAGTGCTACTGTTTGATTGGTTAGTGTGAGTCCTGTGTTACTGTTTGATTGGTTAGTGTGAGTCCTGTGTTACTGTTTGATTGGTTAGTGTGAGTCCTGTGTTACTGTTTGATTGGTTAGTGTGACTCCTGTGTTACTGTTTGATTGGTTAGTGTGACTCTAATATGAACAACAAATGTGATGATCACCCAATATCGGTAAAATCATTCTTGGAAGTCATTTTGTACAAAAAAAAAAAAAAACATTTACACAGAGACTTGTGATTTTTCGTACACCTACACACGTAGGAAAATAACATATTACAGTTGAAAACCCTAGTTATATATTAACGGCCTTACATTTTTATAGAGCAGAAACAACACATCAATGAATTATTCATCAAAGTATTGATATGTATATACAACCCATAGTATGTCCTGCTATCAACACCTTGCAGTATCCATACCAAATTATTTTAACACCAATCATGCCGAGTCTTTAAAGACCTTACAATATTATTATTATTAAATAACTATCCCTCTGAGTTACACCACATATCATAATTGCTGTCTCATATTCACATTGTTGCAGCAATTAATTTAACTGAAAGTCTAGTGCACTAAGGCTACGTCTATACATTCAGCCCAATTCTGATCTTTGATCAACCACATCAGATCTTTTCACATCAGATGTTTTTCCCCGAACTGATCTGATTGGTCCAAAAATATCAGAATTGGGCTGCCTATGTAGACACAGCTTCTAAGACGCAAAAAAATAAACAGAAGAATGAGAGAGAGAGAGAGAGAGAGAGCGAGAGAGGTCCGAGAGAGAGAGGTCCAGAGAGAGAGAGGTCCAGAGAGAGAGAGAGAAGAGGTCCAGAGAGAGAAGAGAGAGAGAGAGAGAGAGAGAGAGGTCCAGAGAGGGAGAGAGAGAGAGAGAGAGAGGTCCAGAGAGAGAGAGAGAGAGAGAGGTCCAGAGAGAGAGAGAGAGAGAGAGGTCCAGAGAGAGAGAGAGAGAGAGGTCCAGAGAGAGAGAGAGAGAGAGGTCCAGAGAGAGAGAGAGAGAGAGGTCCAGAGAGAGAGAGAGAGAGGTCCAGAGAGAGAGAGAGAGAGAGAGAGAGAGAGGTCCAGAGAGAGAGAGAGAGGTCCAGAGAGAGAGAGAGAGAGGAGAGAGAGAGAGAGAGGTCCAGAGAGAGAGAGAGAGGTCCAGAGAGAGAGAGAGAGGTCCAGAGAGAGAGAGAGAGGTCCAGAGAGAGAGAGAGGTCCAGAGAGAGAGAGAGAGGTCCAGAGAGAGAGAGAGAGGTCCAGAGAGAGAGAGGTCCAGAGAGAGAGAGAGAGAGAGAGAGAGAGACAGAGAGAGGCGGTCCAGAGAGAGAGAGAGAGGTCCAGAGAGAGCGAGTCTGGAAGTCAAAGATTATATACAACAGCACTTAATCAAACCACTATTTTTCCACTCCTCTCATCCATATAGTACAGGAAGGTGTCACCCAGATGCAGCTATAAACAGCCAGGTGCCCAGGAGGAGTACTGGTACGGCTGATCCTACATCGCCACACTTATTCTGAGATGCTTTGTGAATACATACAGGACTAGGGCCCCGTATCCACAAAGCATCTCAGAAAAGGTCCTAGGAATCATATTAGAATCTGGTTTAAGAACAACAACTCAGAGTTGGTTTTAGGATGCTAAAGACACTGAGTTCTAGCCACAGAAATAAACTCATAAAGTTTATCTCAGCTAGGTTCAGTCCAACCCTCTTCCTGGAGATCTACTGTCCTGTAGGTTTTCAGTCCAACCCTCTTTCTGGAGATCTACTGTCCTGTAGGTTATCTTCCTGTCTGGGTTGGCGCCCCCCTTGGGTTGTGCCGTGGAGGAGATCTTTGTGGGCTATACTCTGCCTTGTCTCAGGATGGTAAGTTGGTGGTTGAAGATATCCCTCTAGTGGTGTGGGGGCTGTGCATTGGCAAAGTGGGTGGGGTTATATCCTTCCTGTTTGGCCCTGTCTGGGGGTATCATCGGATGGGATAGTGTCTCCTGACCCCTCCTGTCTCAGCCTCCAGTATTTATGCTGCAGTAGTTTATGTGTCGGGGGGCTAGGGTCAGTTTGTTATATCTGGAGTACTTCTCCTGTCCTATCCGGTGTCCTGTGTGAATTTAAGTATGCTCTCTCTAATTCGCTCTCTCTTTCTTTCTCTCTGTCTCGCTCTCGGAGGACCTGAGCCCAGGACCATGCCTCAGGACTACCTGGCATGATGACTCCTTGCTGTCCCCAGTCCACCTGGCCGTGCTGCTGCTCCAGTTTCAACGGTTCTGCCTGCGGCTATGGAACCCTGACCTGTTCACCGGACATGCTACCTGTCCCAGACATGCTGCTTTCAACTCTCTAGAGACAGCAGGAGCGGTGGTAGAGATACTTCTAATGATCGGCTATGAAAAGCAAACTGACATTTACTCCTGAGGTGCTGACTTGTTGCACCCTCAACAACCACTGTGATTACTATTATTTGACCATGCTGGTCATTTATGAACATTTGAACATCTTGGCCATGTTCTGTTATAATCTCCACCCGGCACAGCCAGAAGAGGACTGGTCACCCCTCATAGCCTGGTTCCTCTCTAGGTTTCTTCCTTGGTTTTGGCCTCTCTAGGGAGTTTTTCCTAGCCACCGTGCTTCTACACCTGCATTGCTTGCTGTTTGGGGGTTTTAGGCTGGGTTTCTGTACAGCACTTTGAGATATCAGCTGATGTCAGAAGGGCTATATAAATACATTTGATTTGATTTTGATAACCTACAGGACAGTAGATCTCCAGAAAGAGGGTTGGACTGAACCTACAGGACACTAGTTCTCCAGGAAGAGGGTTGGGCAGCCCTGCATTGGTGGCTATAGTTATTGAGTCATATCATGTGAATTAGGCCTCTTGTGAAATCATTGTCAATAGCGACAAATGTAGGTCTAGATTATGTATGGGTTGATCATAGAAATAGCTAGCTAAACATTCTTTCAACTCAAAATAAATTGACTGTCTATGGTGCAGGAACCTGTCTATGGGTCAGGAACCTGTCTATGGGTCAGGAACCTGTCTATGGTGTAGGAACCTGTCTATGGATCAGGAACCTGTCTATGGATCAGGAACCTGTCTATGGATCAGGAACCTGTCTATGGTGCAGGAACCTGTCTATGGTGCAGGAACCTGTCTATGGTGCATCTATGGTGCAGGAACCTGTCTATGGGTCAGGAACAGGTCTATGGGTCAGGAACCACTGACTAAGCTGCCTTTTTCTATTATCAAGACACCAACTGGTAACTGGTAACTGGTTAGGACAGCTCATGAGGTCTCCTAAATATCTGCTGGCTAGATGGGATTAAATTTTTTTTGATTTGCAAAATGTTCTACTCGTGAGATAGTGTGTAGATGCAGGTCCTGGTGTTGTTTGAAGTCTGGAGACCTCCGGGGGTTGCTGGAGGTCTCAGGCTTCATTGTTCCTGTCACCGTTTCTCTTCTCGTGCGGTGCCAGCTGTCCTTCTCCGTGTTGTCCTCCTGAGGGGGGGTACACGCTTGAAGAACCCCAGCTGGAGGGGGAGGGAGGGAGGAGAGTCACAGACAATTAGGATCCTATGTCCTCTAATTCTACTTATTCAACTTCTATAGCGCTTTTCATTACAGAAGGAATCTCAAAGCGATGTTATCTGAACACGCAGGTACAGTCTACAATAGGGCTATCACAACTGCTTAGAAACCCATCCACTCAGGACTTGACAGGTGAAAACAAGAAGGTTCAAAAATGACCATTTCTATAAAAAATATAAAAAACATTTCAAGAAATGATAACATAATTTGTAAACCCTGTTTGTAAGCTTTTATATGACATCCATCTCAAAATTTTATCTTTCCAGTGATGTAAACACTCAACCGTTTATCTTTTCCAGGGATGTAAACACCAACCGTTTATCTTTTCCAGTGATGTAAACACCAACCGTTTATCTTTTCCAGTGATGTAAACACTCAACCGTTTATCTTTTCCAGTGATGTAAACACTCAACCGTTTATGTTTTCCAGGGATGTAAACACCCAACCGTTTATCTTTTCCAGTGATGTAAACACCCAACCGTTTATCTTTTCCAGTGATGTAAACACCCAACCGTTTATCTTTTCCAGTGATGTAAACACTCAACCGTTTATCTTTTCCAGTGATGTAAACACTCAAACGTTTATCTTTCCATTGATGTCTCATGGTACTTTGGGGTATGCGAAAATCAACTTTGAGCACCTTTTATCTCACGAATGTTTTGGTATTCAGGTCCAAAATGTCACTTTCTGAGCACTTCGACAAATACGTACGGAAGGTTTCTGTTCAAATCAAAAGGGATTGAATTCAAAATGGATTTACCCTACAGTGTTTCTA